>NC_135747.1:45287236-45444736 GCF_041903045.1 Epinephelus lanceolatus
ATTTTTCTGCATCTTTTCGGGTCAGGATAGGCCTAATTTTCACAATATTACGCAGATGAAAAAAATGCAGTCCGTGAGGTTTGTTTTAAATGAGAATTAAAGACAAATCTTGATCAAATATTACTCCGAGGTTTCTTACGGTAGTGCTAGAGGCCAGAGCAATGCCATCTAGAGAAACTATGTCATCAGATAAAGAGTCTCTGAGTTGTTTGGGGCCAAGAACAATAACTTCAGTTTTGTCTGAATTTAACATCAGGAAATTGGTGCTCATCCAAGTTTTTATGTCTTTAAGGCAGTTATGGAGTTTAGTTAATTGATTACTTTCTTCTGGCTTCATAGATAAATACAACTGAGTATCATCCACATAACAATGGGAAATTTATAGAGTGTTAGTGTTAGAGTTTCCCTCGGGCCTCATATTTCTGTCCGAATCAACCTGAACTCAACACACTGTCTGTTTTCATGTCTGAACTCGACCTAGGCCTGACACAGTTAGTGTCAAGTCACTGATGTCACCCTATAGTTGTTACCATAGTAACAGCTTATCTATACTGTGATTACACACGTAATATTGTGATATTTAAATTTAATTCTTGGTGAATATCAGGTCTTCAGTCCAACAGTCGTGTTTTATTTGGAGATATCGTGGAGGAAAGTGGAAAAGCATCCAGCACTGATTTCTTCAGCTCTGATTTCTGCAGCACCGTCCTCCGTCATGATCGTTCTTCCAGGAATGCTTAAGTTATGGTGGCTGCTGCTGTAAAGGCCTAGATGTCCCAAGCACATACATCAAGTTTCGGGTGACGTCAGGTGATGACATACTATGTGTGACATCCTCCATCATTAGCAAGCTAACGTTAACGTACATGAATTTTACCACCTGAAACATGTTGTGTTCATGTGTTGTCACATGAAAAACAAACCCCAGCACAGACTGAACCCTGACCTGCAGATATTTATCTGAGGTCCTGTTCGTCCTGCTGGGCTCAGGTCAGGTCTCCACTCTATTCTGAGATCGGCCAATGATTGTACCTCTTTACACGGACTCATATCTGCTGCTCACACGTGATTCGTTAGACACTACTCCGACTACAAACTAGAACATGTCTGATACTAAAATCTTGTCTCGTTGCCGACAGGGTCTGCGTACACACTTTGAGATTATCTTTACTGTGCCAGCATCATGGGCTCTGAACAGGAAGTGAGGGTACATTCACATGATTTGGTGGTTATGAAACAGTGTAGTGTGATTGGTATATGGTAATATTGTTTTTTTCTGTCATAAATCAGCAGCTGAAATTTCGTTGATGGAGACGAGGACAGTAAAGTGCTGTTGAAGCTGGAGGTTGGCAGGCTGGGACATGCACGTGCATGTGCATGCTGTGTCAGTTTCCTGTTTGGTTGTAAACTTGACCTGATTTTTTGGTGTGGAAGGAGCCAGATTAGATTTGGTTTTAGAGGGTGCTGTCAGCCTCATGCTGCTGGAGTGTGGAGGCTTATTTCCATTTTCAGGACAGTGGATAGATTTATGGTGCCGCCGTTCACTTGGCAGCTTTAACTGCGTGGCGTCAAAGGAACTGAGAAACCTCGTATCTCCGATGTGCCAGTTTATGTGGAATGTTTGCTCGTAGCTTCACCTTCATGTGGCAGTAGCTCCTGTTTCCATGGACTCTGAATGCAGCCTGTGTATTTTATATCTTTTCCTGTCTCTCACACAAGTTGTCTCTTTCAGGTCCTTCAGTCTTTGCTCTCATTAGTATATATTTTTATTAATGTGAGATGTGTTCAGTAGTTGAGCTGCTTTTCTGTTTCCTCCTCCCTGGATTTTGTCTTTAGCTCCACTCCTTCCTCTGGATGATGGATCCAACTCTCTGCTGTTGCTGAACTTCTTCAGACTCTTTTCAACTTCAGGGTTGTCATCAATTCTATTTCAGTTTGCTCATGTTATTGTGTAGCTGCATTAAATCTTAAAACTAATGACAGAATTCAGACAGAAGAGCATTTTTATGACAACCCAAAGTCCAGTGGTTGTTTGTGAAAGTTTATTTTTTATCGTCCTAAAAGAAATCTCAACTTTTTGTGGATTGAAAAAGAAACGATAACAACCCTGATTACATATTCTCCTCCCATGATTACCTCTTTGATTGACAGGTCGTCCTCCCACTCCACACAGCAAACAAAAGCACTTTCACCAAATGTGTAATTATTTCAGGGTCACTTCTTTTCTGCAGTGTGTGTGTGTGTGTGTGTGTGTGTGTGTGAGAACATGGGAATGTTTGTTTGGTGGTATGTCTCCGCTGCACATACTGTACCTCCTCATTGTGTGCTGGTGATTAAAAACATCCATAATTCATAGGCACCCAGTTTTGCAGCAGGGTGACTCAGACAGCATTAGTCATCTTCCCAGTGAAGGATTCAACCCACTTAGCATGAATAATCACAGTTCATTCAAGTCAATCTGTTTTGAATATGTCACACAGATTAAATTATACCAAGACGATGCTGTAACTTTGTAAAAGAGGCTGATGATGTAACTCGCTGCTGCCTTAATAAGCATTGGATAAATCAGTTTTCTCTAATTAGCTGCGAGTCATTAGACTTAGTTGTGGTTGTTGTGTTTGAACATGCACATTCTTCAGTGTGTGCTGGATCAAAGATGTGAAACCTTATCTTAAAGTGCTGGACCCAGTCTGCGGCCCATAAACTAAATTGCGTGTTGCAGGAGACATTTCAGTTGTGTTTAAATGAAGCAGATATGTTGGTTATCCTACAAGTTTTCATCTGATGTGACATGTCTGTGGGTGACATCTGGTTACAGTTACACAACTAAAACTGTGGTTAAAGGTGGAGTCTGTATTAAACAGCATATCATTCATTCATTATAGCAAAGTCTGTCAAAAACAGTAATGGTATCGTGTGTCACAAAAATATTTTTTACAAAGGAAAGTCATACAGAATTCATTGTAAAAGATCACAGTATAGTACTTCGAAAAAGGTTGTAGTGAAATATGTAAAAAATTCATACTGTAGTATGTCGTCCAAAATCCTGAAAAACGTCATAGTATAGTATGTCGTCCAAAATCCTGAAAAAAGTCATAGTATAGCATGTCGTCCAAAATCCTGAAAAAAGTCATAGTATAGCGTGTTGTCCAAAATCCTGACAAAAGTCATAGTATAGCATGTCGTCCAAAATCATGAAAAACGTCATAGTATGGCATGTCGTCCAAAATCATGAAAAAAGTCATAGTATAGCATGTCGTCCAAAGTCATGAAAAAACGTCATAGTATAGCATGTCGTCCAAAATTATGAAAAAACATAGTATAGCATGTCGTCCACAATCATGAAAAAAGTCATAGTATAGCATGTTGTCCAAAATCCTGAAAAACGTCATAGTATATAGCATGTCGTCTAAAATCCTGAAAAACGTCATAGTATAGCATGTCGTCCAAAGTCCTTAAAAAATGTCATAGTATAGCATGTCGTCCAAAGTCCTTAAAAAATGTCATAGTATAGCATGTCGTCCAAAATTATGAAAAAACATCATAGTATAGCATGTCGTCCAAAGTCATGAAAAAACATCATAGTATAGCATGTCGTCCAAAGTCATGAAAAAAGTCATAGTATAGCGTGTCGTTCAAAATCCTGACAAAAGTCATAGTATAGCATGTCGTCCAAAATCCTGAAAAACGTCATAGTATAGCATGTCGTCTAAAATCCTGAAAAACGTCATAGTATGTCGTCAAAAATCCTGAAAAACGTCATAGTATAGCATGTCGTCCAAAGTCATGAAAAAACATCATAGTATAGCATGTCGTCCAAAATTATGAAAAAACGTCATAGTATAGCATGTCGTCCAAAGTCATGAAAAAACGTCATAGTATAGCATGTCGTCCAAAGTCATGAAAAAACGTCATAGTATAGCGTGTCGTCCAAAATCCTGACAAACGTCATAGTATAGCATGTCATCCAAAATCATGAAAAACGTCATAGTATAGTATGTCGTCAAAAATCCTGAAAAACGTCATAGTATAGCATGTCGTCCAAAGTCCTTAAAAAACGTCATAGTATAGCATGTCGTCCAAAATTATGAAAAAACGTCATAGTATAGCATGTCGTCCAAAGTCATGAAAAAACGTCATAGTATAGCATGTCGTCCAAAGTCATGAAAAAAGTCATAGTATAGCGTGTCGTTCAAAATCCTGACAAAAGTCATAGTATAGCATGTCGTCCAAAATCCTGAAAAACGTCATAGTATAGCATGTAGTCCAAAATTACGAAAAAACGTCATAGTATAGCGTGTCGTTCAAAATCCTGACAAAAGTCATAGTATAGCATGTCGTCCAAAATCATGAAAAACGTCATAGTATAGCATGTCGTCCAAAATCATGAAAAAAGTCATAGTATAGCGTGTCGTTCAAGATCCTGACAAAAGTCATAGTATAGCATGTCGTCCAAAATCATGAAAAACGTCATAGTATAGCATGTCCTCCAAAATCATGAAAAACGTCATAGTATAGCATGTCGTCCAAAATCATGAAAAACGTCATAGTATAGCATGTCGTCCAAAATCATGAAAAAAGTCATAGTATAGCATGTCGTCCAAAATCATGAAAAACGTCATAGTATAGCATGTCGTCCAAAGTCATGAAAAAACGTCATAGTATAGCATGTCGTCCAAAATCATGAAAAACGTCATAGTATAGCATGTAGTCCAAAATTACGAAAAAACGTCATAGTATAGCGTGTCGTTCAAAATCCTGACAAAAGTCATAGTATAGCATGTCGTCCAAAATCATGAAAAACGTCATAGTATAGCATGTCGTCCAAAATCATGAAAAAAGTCATAGTATAGCGTGTCGTTCAAAATCCTGACAAAAGTCATAGTATAGCATGTCGTCCAAAATCATGAAAAACGTCATAGTATAGCATGTCCTCCAAAATCATGAAAAACGTCATAGTATAGCATGTCGTCCAAAATCATGAAAAACGTCATAGTATAGCATGTCGTCCAAAATCATGAAAAAAGTCATAGTATAGCATGTCGTCCAAAATCATGAAAAACGTCATAGTATAGCATGTCGTCCAAAGTCATGAAAAAACGTCATAGTATAGCATGTCGTCCAAAATTATGAAAAAACGTCATAGTATAGCATGTCGTCCAAAATTATGAAAAAACGTCATAGTATAGCATGTCGTCCATAACCATGAAAAAACGTCATAGTATAGCATGTCGTCTAAAATTATGAAAAAACATAGTATAGCATGTCGTCCAAAATCATGAAAAAAGTCATAGTATAGCGTGTCGTTCAAAATCCTGACAAAAAGTCATAGTATAGCGTGTCGTTCAAAATCCTGACAAAAAGTCATAGTATAGCGTGTCGTCCAAAATCATGAAAAAAGTCATAGTATAGCGTGTTGTTCAAAATCCTGACAAAAGTCATAGTATGGCATGTCGTCCAAAATCATGAAAAACCTCATAGTATAGCATGTCGTCCAAAATCATAAAAAAAGTCATAGTATAGCGTGTCGTTCAAAATCCTGACAAAAAGTCATAGTCTAGCATGTCGTCCAAAATCATGAATAAAGTCATAGTATAGCGTGTTGTCCAAAATCCTGACAAAAGTCATAGTATAGCATGTCGTCCAAAATCATGAAAAACGTCATAGTATAGCATGTCGTCCAAAGTCATGAAAAAACGTCATAGTATAGCATGTCGTCCAAAATTATGAAAAAACGTCATAGTATAGCATGTCGTCAAAAATTATGAAAAAACGTCATAGTATAGCATGTCGTCCACAATCATGAAAAACGTCATAGTATAGCATGTCGTCCAAAATTATGAAAAAACGTCATAGTATAGCATGTCGTCAAAAATTATGAAAAAACGTCATAGTATAGCATGTCGTCCACAATCCTGACAAAAGTCATAGTATAGCATGTCGTCCAAAATCATGAAAAACGTCATAGTATAGCATGTTGTCCAAAGTCATGAAAAAACGTCATAGTATAGCATGTCGTCCAAAATTATGAAAAAACGTCATAGTATAGCATGTCGTCAAAAATTATGAAAAAAAGTCATAGTATAGCATGTCGTCCACAATCATGAAAAAAGTCATAGTATAGCATGTCGTCCAAAATCCTGACAAAAGTCATAGTATAGCGTGTCGTCCAAAATCCTGAAAAACGTCATAGTATAGCATGTCGTCCAAAGTCCTTAAAAAACGTCATAGTATAGCATGTCGTCCAAAATCATGAAAAAAGTCATAGTATAGCGTGTCGTCCAAAATCCTGACAAAAGTCATAGTATAGCATGTCGTCAAAAATCCTGAAAAACGTCATAGTATAGCATGTCGTCCAAAGTCATGAAAAAACATCATAGTATAGCATGTCGTCCAAAATTATGAAAAACGTCATAGTATAGCGTGTCGTCCAAAGTCATAAAAAACGTCATAGTATAGCATGTCGTCCAAAATTATGAAAAAACGTCATAGTATAGCATGTCGTCAAAAATTATGAAAAAACGTCATAGTATAGCATGTCGTCCACAATCCTGACAAAAGTCATAGTATAGCATGTCGTCCAAAATCATGAAAAACGTCATAGTATAGCATGTTGTCCAAAGTCATGAAAAAACGTCATAGTATAGCATGTCGTCCAAAATTATGAAAAAACGTCATAGTATAGCATGTCGTCAAAAATTATGAAAAAAAGTCATAGTATAGCATGTCGTCCACAATCATGAAAAAAGTCATAGTATAGCATGTCGTCCAAAATCCTGACAAGAGTCATAGTATAGCGTGTCGTCCAAAATCCTGAAAAACGTCATAGTATAGCATGTCGTCCAAAGTCCTTAAAAAACGTCATAGTATAGCATGTCGTCCAAAATCATGAAAAAAGTCATAGTATAGCGTGTCGTCCAAAATCCTGACAAAAGTCATAGTATAGCATGTCGTCAAAAATCCTGAAAAACGTCATAGTATAGCATGTCGTCCAAAGTCATGAAAAAACATCATAGTATAGCATGTCGTCCAAAATTATGAAAAACGTCATAGTATAGCGTGTCGTCCAAAGTCATAAAAAACGTCATAGTATAGCATGTCGTCCAAAATTATGAAAAAACGTCATAGTATAGCGTGTCGTCCAAAGTCCTTAAAAAACGTCATAGTATAGCATGTCGTCCAAAATCATGAAAAAAGTCATAGTATAGCATGTCGTCCAAAGTCATGAAAAAACGTCATAGTATAGCATGTCGTCTAAAATTATGAAAAAACGTCAGTGTAGCATGTCGTCCAAGATCATGAAAAAAGTCATAGTATAGCGTGTCGTTCAAAATCCTGACAAAAAGTCATAGTATAGCATGTCGTCCAAAATCCTGACAAAAAATCATAGTCTAGCATGTTGTCCAAAGTCATGAAAAAACGTCATAGTATAGCATGTCGTCTAAAATTATGAAAAAACGTCATAGTATAGCATGTCGTCCACAATCATGAAAAAAGTCATAGTATAGCATGTCGTCCAAAATCCTGACAAAAGTCATAGTATAGCGTGTCGTCCAAAATCATGAAAAAAGTCATAGTATAGCATGTCGTCCAAAATCATGAAAAAAGTCATAGTATAGCGTGTCGTCCAAAATCATGAAAAAAGTCATAGTATAGTATGTCGTCAAAAATCCTGAAAAACGTCATAGTATAGCATGTCGTCCAAAGTCCTTAAAAAACGTCATAGTATAGCATGTCGTCCAAAATCCTGAAAAACGTCATAGTATAGTATGTCGTCAAAAATCCTGAAAAACGTCATAGTATAGCATGTCGTCCAAAGTCCTTAAAAAACGTCATAGTATAGCATGTCGTCCAAAATTATGAAAAAACGTCATAGTATAGCATGTCGTCCACAATCATGAAAAACGTCATAGTATAGTATGTCGTCAAAAATCCTGAAAAACGTCATAGTATAGCATGTCGTCCAAAGTCCTTAAAAAACGTCATAGTATAGCATGTCGTCCAAAGTCATGAAAAAACATCATAGTATAGCATGTCGTCCAAAATTATGAAAAACGTCATAGTATAGCGTGTCGTCCAAAGTCATGAAAAAACGTCATAGTATAGCATGTCGTCCAAAATCATGAAAAAAGTCATAGTATAGCATGTCATCCAAAGTCATGAAAAAACGTCATAGTATAGCATGTCGTCTAAAATTATGAAAAAACGTCAGTGTAGCATGTCGTCCAAGATCATGAAAAAAGTCATAGTATAGCGTGTCGTTCAAAATCCTGACAAAAAGTCATAGTATAGCATGTCGTCCAAAATCCTGACAAAAAGTCATAGTATAGCGTGTCGTTCAAAATCCTGACAAAAAGTCATAGTATAGCATGTCGTCCAAAATCCTGACAAAAAGTCATAGTCTAGCATGTTGTCCAAAGTCATGAAAAAACGTCATAGTATAGCATGTCGTCCACAATCATGAAAAACGTCATAGTATAGTATGTCGTCAAAAATCCTGAAAAACGTCATAGTATAGCATGTCGTCCAAAGTCCTTAAAAAACGTCATAGTATAGCATGTCGTCCAAAGTCATGAAAAAACATCATAGTATAGCATGTCGTCCAAAATTATGAAAAACGTCATAGTATAGCGTGTCGTCCAAAGTCATGAAAAAACGTCATAGTATAGCATGTCGTCCAAAATCATGAAAAAAGTCATAGTATAGCATGTCGTCCAAAGTCATGAAAAAACGTCATAGTATAGCATGTCGTCTAAAATTATGAAAAAACGTCAGTGTAGCATGTCGTCCAAGATCATGAAAAAAGTCATAGTATAGCGTGTCGTTCAAAATCCTGACAAAAAGTCATAGTATAGCATGTCGTCCAAAATCCTGACAAAAAGTCATAGTATAGCGTGTCGTTCAAAATCCTGACAAAAAGTCATAGTATAGCATGTCGTCCAAAATCCTGACAAAAAGTCATAGTCTAGCATGTTGTCCAAAGTCATGAAAAAACGTCATAGTATAGCATGTCGTCTAAAATTATGAAAAAACGTCATAGTATAGTATGTCGTCAAAAATCCTGAAAAATGTCATAGTATAGCATGTCGTCCAAAGTCCTTAAAAAACGTCATAGTATAGCATGTCGTCCAAAATTATGAAAAAACGTCATAGTATAGCATGTCGTCCACAATCATGAAAAAAGTCATAGTATAGCATGTCGTCCAAAATCATGAAAAAAGTCATAGTATAGCATGTCGTCCAAAATCCTGACAAAAGTCATAGTATAGCGTGTCGTCCAAAATCCTGACAAAAGTCATAGTATAGCATGTCGTCAAAAATCCTGAAAAACGTCATAGTATAGCATGTCGTCCAAAGTCATGAAAAAACATCATAGTATAGCATGTCGTCCAAAATTATGAAAAACGTCATAGTATAGCGTGTCATCCAAAGTCATGAAAAAACGTCATAGTATAGCATGTCGTCCAAAATCATGAAAAAAGTCATAGTATAGCATGTCGTCCAAAGTCATGAAAAAACGTCATAGTATAGCATGTCGTCTAAAATTATGAAAAAACGTCAGTGTAGCATGTCGTCCAAGATCATGAAAAAAGTCATAGTATAGCGTGTCGTTCAAAATCCTGACAAAAAGTCATAGTATAGCATGTTGTCCAAAATCCTGACAAAAAGTCATAGTATAGCGTGTCGTTCAAAATCCTGACAAAAAGTCATAGTATAGCATGTCGTCCAAAATCCTGACAAAAAGTCATAGTCTAGCATGTTGTCCAAAGTCATGAAAAAACGTCATAGTATAGCATGTCGTCTAAAATTATGAAAAAACGTCATAGTGTAGCATGTCGTCCAAGATCATGAAAAAAGTCATAGTATAGTATGTCGAAAAGAATCATCAAAGGAGTCGTCATATCGTATGGCCAATACAAATCAATAAAAAAGTCATTATGTATGTTATTTAAACCTTTGTAAAAAATATATATATATTTTCTTATTGAAAAATCTGGTCAAAAGTCAGTCTATTGTATTGTACACAATTGTATACAATTGTATTGTATACAATTGTAGTATTGTATGTCATTTATTGTACCTGTAGGTGAGGATGACAGGTTACAGTTTGAAGTCCGAGTTTTAGGCTGAATTTAATGAGAAGTATTCAGACTCCATCTTGAACGTCAGAGGAACATCCTGGATGAGGTGACAGATGACAGGATGTCGATGGTTGTGTCAAGCGTCATAGTCACAGTCTTACTTACCTGAGCCATGAATGTGTGCATGCTGTATGACCTGTACGTGCTTCCGCCTTGACACACAGTGTGTTTGCATGTCAGCACGTGTTCATGCTTTAATCCAGATCATCTTCATGCTTGTTCCTGGTGAAGCTGAATCCCTCTGAGGCTGGAAACTGCTGAGACTCAACAGTCCAGCTTCACTTAGTGTTGACCCAATGAGCAGAAAATACTGGATCAAGGACTGAATTTAAAGCAGGAAATATACAGAGACCTCTCTTCCATGTTTTGATTTAAAAAATAACTCATTTGGAGGCCTTAGATTGTCCTGAGGTTACATGTTTCTGGTGAAATGAAACATGTCAACAGTCGAAATGATTTTGAAGAGATGAATCTTTTCTTCTCTAAGTGATACTGAAAAGATGTTAAAGTCTTAAATTTAAGTGGCTCCTTATTATCAGTGATTTATATTTTATACTCTGAACATGCAACAAGTTGAAAATGACAGACAGGAAACAGATAATTCTCCAAAGGTCATCATATTATTTATTTAGCTCCAGTAAGTCACCAGTCAGTCTCATGATGTTCTCAGCTTCACCTCTCCATTCACTGCCTGTGCTTCCTGTTGTTACTGGCTTTTAATATTCATGTGTTTCTTTCATAAATCAAAGTATAACATTAAACCTTGTGTTGCTCAGGCTGCCAAATAAAGTCATTAACATAAAGGAAGTAAACCTGCAACAGGTGCGGCCTCAGTGACAACATGTGTGTACTTTGATTTTGAAAGTGTCTGTTCTCTCATCGTACTCTAAAAACATGGGATGTTTAGGGGCCTCGACTTGGAGCCATACACTGTGTGCCAACAGCCCCTCTGTGGCAGTATACCTCAAACTAATAATTCAGATGAACCTCGGTCCTTGTGTTCAGAGCCAGCTCCTCTCAGACGTGCGCGTCTTCTATCTGAATGACTCTGAGTCACTTCTACATAAACGTCACAACGGCAGCCTGACTGACCTGCAGCGTTTCCACCTCCGTCACCTTCAGCATGGAGCAGGCCGTCAGATTAACATAAAGCCAGCAGCAGCAGCAGCAGCAGGAGGTTAAACATGCAGAGAGATTAAATGTATGTCTTGTTCCTTCTGTAATAAATCTATCACTGAGCTATAATCTCTACGTTTTGCTCCACACCACCTGCAGCGCTGATATTTATTAACATCCAGGAAAAACACTTTAGATTCATGTCAGAAAACAGGAATCAGACCCAACGCCATGTCTTATCATTCCATGTTTGAGCAGATGTTATAAAACAGGAAGCATAATTAACTCTCTAAATAAATAAATAAATAAATAGATAAATAATCTGTGAGAACATAATTAATTACGACTTAAATGACAAGTTTTAAACCCATCACTGATGCAGCAGTGAAAAGTTCCTCTCCTTTCCTCTCTCCTGTCTTTAATTTTTAGGCCTGTCACAATAATTACATCATCGTCTTATCATACGATGTTTGGACATGTTGTCTTACTGACACGTGTGTTTGTTTATGTGAGAATGTCACTGACACGATGCCAGAATCAACAGCCAGACTGTTTTCAGACTTGGACACCAAAGTCGGAATATTCTTAAGAATTTAAAGTTCATTACTTCTTAAAAAGTGAACCTGTCTTAATATTCTGTTATCTTTATATCAGCCGGATAGAACGGTCTCAAAATGACAATCATGTCGTTCAGTGCAGTTATTTTAGAGACAAATTAACGTCCAACTAAAGTAATGTTAACAGGCCGAATTACTTTCTACGCACTGCTGGCTCCGCCCCCTTTTGTTCACCTGCTGCCAAATATCACACAAACATTTCTGTAACAGTCGTGGTGTCTGAATGAACAGACTTTTATCAGTGACACAAAGTCTTCACACGAACAGATGGACAAGATTCAAAATAGCTTTATTCGTCCTGAGCGCAGTTTGTCTGCGACACCTCAAAGAAACAAACGTAAAGGTCATTAAATACATGAAACACCTCCCATCATGTCACACCCTCCTCCTCATGTCACACCCTCCCTCCTCCTCATGTCCTGAGTTCAGGAGATTCACTGACGGAGGCATGAAGGAGTTTTTATACCTGTCCAGGTGTCACCTCCTATATTTAACCCTGTAGCTTCTACCTGATGGAAACATTTGTATTCAGTAATTAAACGTACTCCATGTCTGACGAGGGGCTGGTATCAAATCTTCCTGAAGACTTTCACAGAGGTGTTCCTCAGGGAGCAGTTGTCGGCTCCTGTATGGCTCCAGGTGGATGAACCCGTAAAGATGTCTCAGTCTTTGTTAGAGTGCGCTGCATGCAGACTGACCCGTCCTCCCCGTCTGTGTCTCTGTTGTCCGTATTAAGGTCCGTTCCCACCTGGCTGCTTTAAAGAGCAGCATCAGCGTGACCTCATCAAACTCCACCGTTACCACACCGCCCACTGTGTCGCGGTCGCACTCCTTCAGCAAACCGCTCGCCCCTAGCTTTGAAAACCTTCACCTTCGCCAGGAACCCCACCATCACCCTCCATCTTCTTCACCATCCTCCTCATCATCAACGCCTGCACGCACTGACCCACAACAACATTCTCAGCATAGGCCCTCGCCGCATGAAGTGTCTCCCTCAGAGGAGGCCCCGCCCAGGGTAAGGACAGGAGTGTAGTCTGCAGCAGTAGTTGACCTGAGATCAGACCATCATCATCCTCAGCTGCTCATTGATTCTTCATCCTGTCACTGATTCAGTGATTAGATTTTATTTCCTGTTTGTAGGAGAATTAGAGATGATTTAATTAAATCTACACTGAAGTCACACGACAGTTTTTAAAATGATCAGATCGACCTTTACCAAGAAGATCACAGTGTTTAGATCTGATACTCGGAATATCCAGTGAAAGAGGAAGTTAATGTCTCTGACTGATGTGAATCAGCGACAGCGTTCACACGCACAACATATTCAGTTATTTTCATCTTATCAGAAAAAGACAATATTCCTTTAAAGCTGTTTACACGGCTGATGGAAATTAATATTCCAGTAATGATCCTGTTTACAGACTCTGATTAACTCGCCCCAACATGTCGTTCATCACTTCAAAATATGGAAAGTGGAACAGTTAGGATTTTTTCTCGTGGTGGCAGACTTGTTCGACTGGGCGAACGGAGCCTGTTTCATTCCTTCGGCCTCCTTCCTGAAAAGATCGCGTCGATATCCAAGTCTTTAATAACGATTCAGAGAAGGTGTGTTTCTCCTTCTTTTCTTTTGGGCGTGTATCTCGACTCCACAGCCCCGCGATCTGTCGGTGAGTTGGTTTATGTACAGTGTATCCGTGACAACAGGCCGTGTGTCACAAACTGCTGTACTCCGAATGTGTTGTTTACATGCACAAATAATACCAACATAATTCACATGTCTGAAAATGCTTCATTCAGAACATCCAAAGAGAACATGCTGTCGACACGAGCCGTATCAAATTATATTGTCCAAATGTAAACATGTAAACGCACCCAGTGTTTGCATCCTGCTATTAATATGAACCCTGACGATCAGTCTGTGACCTGGTTATAAACCAGCCTGAGGTTCTGTGACGATGCTGAACACGAGGACGACTTGAGACAATCTGTCTCATGTTGCTGTTTCTCATTCAGTCTTTTACTGCCCGACCACAAAGAGACATTAAAATAACTCAGAAGGAGAAAAAAAACTTCTGCATTAAGAATACAGATTTTCCCACCTGAATGTTTGTGTGTCGGAGGAGAGGTCTAAGTTTAGCAGAGACTGTGGTGAAACCCACAAATGTGGGCAGTCAGAATTCAGAAGAGTACGAAAGCTCTAAATTCAGAAGTTATCTGCCCACCAGAAAGAAACCGTCTGTTACACACAGAGCTGCTGCCAAACCTCACGACAACCCGGCAAGACGTTCTTTGACAGCAGGTTGACATGTTGAGCAGAAGCATGTTTCATTAACATCAGTCCATAACTTTTCCATCTGACTCCAAACTTAAACTGATGTCTGTGAATGTGAGTCTGATTCTAACACTGGCTGCTGTGACTCAGAGTTCTGCTGTTTCTTGTTCATTGTTATCACTGTACGTACACGTGACTCAGGACGGACAAACGTATCATTTCTGTAGGTGTGACAATGAGCATGTTTACATGCACATTAATAAACCGATCATTATCTGATTTCTGGAGTTAGCTGATTATTCAAGTGGTCATGTAAACAGCATAATCCAATAGGCTTTATCAGATAAAAGCCATTATCTGATTATGAGAAATCAGATAAACACACCTAGCTTTTTCCCCAATAGTCAGATTACTCGGTGCATGTATACCCTTTAATCTGGTTTCTTTCGGGTTTTGCTATTTTATACTCCCACTCCACTACAGTTTAGAGGGAAATATTGTACTTTCTACTCCACTACGTTAATCTGACAGCTTTTGTTTCCTTTCAGATAAAGATTTTACATAAAATAATATATTTTTATATTCTCAGTGTTTAAATTGTCACTTATTTTATCTTACTTATATGTTATGCACTTTGTGTGACAAGTTTTTATACAATACACTTGTATATTGCTCTTTGCAGTACTTTTACTCTGAATCTACCCAAAGTATGTAAAACTGGCTCCACACTGATAAACTACACATTAGAATGCTCTCACATGTATTTGTTAATGATAAAAACAAACAGTACTGTAAGAATATAAGCTGTCAGCATGATGAGTGCTTTATTTTGCAAATATATGACTTGCGTACTTTTCGAGGTATTTCAAGGATATGAGTACCTACTGTAACAGGAAGTTTGAGTTTTATGTCATGTACTTGGGGAGAAATCCAACTGAAGGACTGAATCATGTAAACCAGGTTTTTCTGATTATCAGATTATTGAAGTGCATATAAACACGTCAAATCGGATTATTACCATTACCTGATTATTCCCAGTTATCTGATTATTGTGTGCATGTAACCGTGCTCACTGTTAAGGTGGAGCTGAGGGGCGTGGTAGGTGGAGAAGAGAGGTTACAATGGTGGAGGAGGCCTCGTACAGAACGTGTGTTGTGGACATACTTCATTCTCTGCCTATCAGGACACAGCGTTCTCTCAAGATAAAGCTCAGCTGTATCAGACGTAGCCGTGTTTAAATCAACATACAGAGTTCATGTCAGTGTTTCTGACGTGGATCATTTCATCACTGACAGATCTCAGCTTTTAAAGGAACAGTTCGGATCTTTTGAAGTGGAGCTGTAGGAGGTACTGATCCATAGTCGGTGTGTCATGTACAGTAGATGGTGGTCGGGGCACCCACTGTTTAGAGAAGCAGACAGCTAAGTCCTGTGTATCATATATATATATATTATATTAAAAATATTTTCAGCACTTTACTGTCTGACAGGTGAAGTCACTTAACAGCTTCAGTTCCTCATCTGTGCTCAAAGACATCAGACTGCACTGAGACAAACAGTAACTTTACCTCACTGATCTCAGGAGCTGCTGGTCGACCGCCGCCTTCCTGAACGAACCCTGTAAAACACCAAAGTCACACAGTATCACAAACACACTAACTGATGGAGGCAGGTCGACCAGCAGCTCCTGACTTCACTGATGTTAAATCACTGTTTGTCTTATTGGAGTCTGCGGAAAGCGACATAACAGCTTCAGTTCTCTGTTGGACATTGAGGTAAATACTGCCTGAAATATGTGTCGTCCACAGCAGGACATCTCTGAGCTTCATCTCCGCCTGCTTCTCTAAACTGGAGACAAGCTGACTGAACTCTGCTCTCTGTAGATAAAACACTGACTCAGGATCAGTTCGTCATACAGCCCCGTTAATGATCCGCCGTGTCCCTCTAAGATCATGGACGGTTTGTTAAATGAGCTGAAAGATGGAGCCACTGGTTGAGGAGGTGTCGAGCTCGATGGCGTCCGTCAGGGTTTGTGACGGCGCTGCAGAGCGTCACAGGAGGATTTAACAGGCTGCAGTTTGTTTTATGTTTTATGTATCCGTGTTTATGTGTGAGCCCGTCACTGTCTCTATCACAAAAGGTTCCTGTAAGGACTACGTCAAGGTCCCCGGTGTTGTCAAGGCGAGACTCGCCTCATCACCACGGCAACGCCTCACACAGCAGCCATGCAGTGCACCGCACCGCCGCCAGGTAAACTTAACATTAACTCCTCTGATCTGTACGATTCTGTGAAGGTAGAACAGGGAGTTAGCAGGTGTTAGAAAGCCTGATGTCGGTAGAGACGAAGGATCTCCTCCAACAACACAAGAAAACACAGTTAAAAACACAGTTAAACAGTTGGACTTGTTAGCGCTCAGACAGAACTACAGCACGTGTTTTTCTAAGTATAAAATTAGACACAGGAGTTTTTTTTAGTAAAATAAAAACTGAAAGAGATTTAAAAAAAAAAATCAGTATTTTTGTAATAGCTTACTAAATATGTTAAATTATTGTTACATCAACACACAGTCTGCGACATGAGTCTGCATCAGATTACAGATTTAAAAAAAGTTGATGGGCCCAGAATATCGGCCTGTGGGACTCCGCTGGTTTTACCTTTGGAGGACAACATGTAAGCAGCTGTTTGTTTACAGAGAACTTTCTGGAGCTGAGTCAGAAAACATTGAAAGAAGAACGACTTCCTCAAACACCGTGGAAAACACACACACATAATAATTAATGTTAATAAGTTAAATAAATCACATTATATTTTGACAGAGAGGGAATTATGATGGTTTTAGTTGAAAAAAAGGTTTGAAGCAGTTATTTTCTTTTAAAAAGATGTTTTGATGTGACAGAATATTAAAGTAAAGGTTGATGATAAATGTGTCTTTAAAACTGATCAGTTATTTTTATAATGAAGATCTTTTCTTTCCCTGAAACAAGACGAGGAACAAACAACAAAAACAAAATAAACAACAACATAAAAACATCCGCATCAGCTGTCGGCAGAATCAGTACTTTAAACATCAGTATTGTAAAATCTGTGTCCCTGTTTGTTAGCATGTAAAAGCAGTGTAACGTTCAGCAGCACAAAACTCCAGTCGTTTCACATCTTTATGTGTTTTCAGGTCTTTTTTTAATACTAAATATTGTAATTAAATATAAAGACGAAAAGTTAATTAAGATCCTGTTTACGAGCTTAAAACATCAGCTGGGAGCATCTTCAATCTGAAAAAGGTTTAAACTGCGATCACAGAATCGCTCCACCAGTTAACGTCTCCGTCCCTCCGACCTGCTTCACCTTTGACCTCCCTGACTCTGTTGCTCTGCAGCGCGGCAGAGCCTCGGCTGCTGTGGGAGCGAGTGGAAAAACTGGTTCCCAGACCGACCAGTAACACCGGCAGCGGAGGCTCCAGTTCCTCCAGCAGCTCCAGTAACTCCAGCTCTCAGCCCGGCTCTCACTGCGGCTCTGGAGAGAGGTTCAGGGCCCGCTGTGAGTCCACGCACACGCACATTCAATACATCAGCACTGTAACAACAGTTTTCATAGTTTAATTTATTTTTTATTTGGTTTTTGATTTTTGTTTTTTGTTCTTGTAGTTTTTATTGTTTCAGTTTTTGTTTATTTTACAATTCGGAGGCTGTTTGTCAGATTTAAGAAGGTCAGAGGTCACAGATACGTAGACGACCCGGTCTCAGTGAACAGATGCACCAACGTCTCCTGATGTTTGTTGTGTTGACACATTTAACCAGACTGACAGAAACTGAACCTAAGGACACTTCCTATTTATTAATATTTTATTTTAGTTTTGTAGGAACACAGACTCGTTTCAGTCAGTTTTATAAAGTCTAGTTTTTATTTTAATTTCAGTGAACTAAAATGTTTTCTGCAGATCTCGTTTTATTTTTTCTGTTTAGTTTCAGGAACAAGAAACATTAAACACAACAAACAAATAAACTTTCTGTGGGTCCATAAAATCAGACGCCCGCTCACGGAGCAGTGCCTGACTTTATGACATCACAACTGTCAGACTCACCTGTCTGGTTTCTGTCTTCACGTCTTCTGACTGAACTTTACTTTAAAATAACAGACTGATATATTTTAATATTAACGAGGTGACTGCTTTAAAATACAGCTGTGTTTAGAGGTGCAGAAACGCATCTGGATTTTCCACTGTTTCAGAATAAACTGATGTTTTCACCTCCTTCAGCCTCCAGCAAATCAGAGGGCTCACCCCTCCAACGTCCAGAGAACGCTGGGAAAAAACCCGAGGAGAGAAAGGACGTGGTCAGGCCGAATAGACCAGCGGTGAGAGTTGACTCAGAGCGACTGGTTGGTCCTGTAGCTGTAGCTGGACAGATGTAGACCTGTGTGTAGTCATGGTTAGGTGATTGTGGTCTGTCTGAACGCTGGTGTGATGACTTGGCGTGGCCTGAATGAACAGACTCGTGTGGACTGAGATGTGCTAACAGAGCAATGTGCTTACAGAGCGGTGTGCTAACAGAGTTTGTAAAATGGTTGTTTTGATTCATTCACACACACTGCAATAATCCAATGTAACTTATGCAATAACCCCATTCACCCTGGCTGTATATACTCTGTTTGTGTAAATAATCTTGTTCAATTTACAATATATATATATATATATATATATATATATATATATACATATTTATTTACGTTTATGTTTGTTAATAATTTCTGTTTATTTAACTATATAATTGTAAATACTACTGTTTAAATTTCTTATATTTTCACGTATCTTTCCTCTCTTGCAAGGAGCACCTGTAACATAAATAATTTCCCCTCGGGGATCAATAAAGTATTTCTGATTCTGATTCTGATTCTGATCTTTGGCTGAAGGTTTTCTGCTCTGATCGCCTGCTTTGTCTCCGCCGGTCTTTCCGCCATCTGACCTCACACCGTCTCTAACCTTGATAAACAATGAACTTTGTCTTCTTTACTGTTCTGAGTTTTCATCTTTGCAGCTCTAATGATCGTCTCATGTTCTGATTAACTCACTAACCTCACAGCAGCTTCATCTCTTGGCTTCGCCACTCTCACGTTGGCTTCTCATTGGCTGGCGTCCGTCTGTGATCACTCTTCCTCTCCTGCAGCTTCCTGTTTCCTGCTTCACTCTCTTTCAAAGGAGCAGTCACTGAAAATCTTATTCCACTTGTATTTAAAATGCCTGAATGACAAATGGACAGAATCCCAGCAGAGGGAGTGAAACAGGAACCAGTGAGATTAAACTGACGTGTTTTAACCTTCTGACCTGTTTAACCTGTTCTGACCTTCAGGACCTGACGGCGCTCGCCAAGGAGCTGCGAGCAGTGGACGACGTCCGTCCTCCAAACAAGGTGACAGATTATTCATCTTCCAGTGAAGACTCAGACACCACTGATGAAGACGACGATGAAGAGGTAGACCAGGAGGCAGGCGAAGAGTCAACCTCCGGCCCGGAGGACTCCAGAGCTGTGTACGTATACATGACATGTAGTGACACGTAGTGACAAGTAGTGACACGCTAACAATACATTACATCACTGAGAGTTACGAAGGAGGTCGGACTCGTCTGTAACTGACCTGCAGGTGGTTTTAATCTGGACCAGATTGTGTTCTGTCGATATAATGACGTCTCTTCTTCTGTCCCACAGGTCGTCCAGGCTGAGTAACGGAGAGACGGAGTCGGTGAAGACTATGATCGTTCATGATGAAGGCGAGAGCGACGCAGGCTCGACGCCCTGCAAAGACAGCACACTGATCGTCAGACAGGTACTGGCCGAATAAAACAACAACAACAAGCACACACACATTGTTCTGTTGTTTTTTGTTTACTCGACCCCGAGTGTGTTTTTCCATTTTGTGTCTGTTGTGTTGGTCATGTTTCTGTTCTGGTTCCATTTCTGTTCAGCTGCAGCTCAGTTACAGACGGCAGGTTTAAATGACGCTCACATGCAGACCAGCAGCTCATCAGGAGTCGAGCTGTGTCACATTGTTTAACATTAATTCAGATTTGCTATATTTTCAGTCCATTTAGGACCCTTTTCTTTTTTTAATGCTGGGTTGCACCACCAAGGATTAATTTTTAAACCTGATTAAATCAGAATTTTACTTTAAATCAACTTTAAAACTCTTTTAATAACTTAAATCCACACTGAGCAGGATTTATCTAAAAAATTATGTCTCGACTCAAACAGAAGAAATCCTCTCAGTCATCACTCTCACTGTAAGTGCACGCTCACAGCTTCTTCTCCAGGTCCCGACAACACGCCTATTTATTTACTTATTTATTTTTTAATTTGTGTCAGTCGGCCGCTCCATTTTGATGTAATGTTAATGTTAATGATTTAATAAATGTAGATGAATTTTTAAAAGTGCGAAGGAGCTCTGTTTCATGTAGAATCTGGACTGACTCATTAATCTTTGTTGGTGCCGCCCAGCCTCGGTGTGGATACATCAGCAGGTACAGTACCTGATCAGTTTAGTACCAATAAAAACAAAATGACCATGTGTTCTTAAAGTTGAAACTAACGACAGTCTTCTGTCCACCTGTAGAGTAGCCACTGTAGTTTGCCCTTTGCTGTAGCGAACACCTTCCCATCCCCTGAACTGGTCAGGAGCTCATGTAGACCCACAGTCGTCTACCCCTCTTTCTACTTCCAGAGCGCAGGTGACAACAGAAAGCATCCGAGCCCGGGCCCCGCCCAAGTTCAAACACCCGGCCCACTCGCGGGCTTCGCCCCGAGTCCCGGCTCTTTGCCGGGCCTCGTCCATCACACCCCCAGCCCCCACCATCATCATCACCACCACCACCATCACTCCACACAGCACTCGGACAGGAACGGCTTTGCAGGCCGCATCCACCACCTTCCAGACCTGATCCAGCAGAGCCACCATTCCTCTCCTTCCTCCTCTGCATCCAACTCCCCTTCCTCCTCCAGCCTCGCCAGCCCCTCCACCATGTCCCCCCAGAGTCCCCTGGACAAGTTCAGCATCCTCATAGAGGTACGTCCCCTCAGCCCCGACAGCGTTAACGTGTGATGTTAAACCAGGAGGAGCAGAGAGACGTAGAGATCATCATGGCTGACTGTCACAGGAAACTCAGCAGGAACTAGTTCAGATAACACGTGTGACTTCACCACAGGATGTGTAAAATAATGTTGCCGCCGTGATGTCACACATTGATTTGTGTTTTAAAACCTTTAAAATTAAATGTACTTACAGATAAACTGAACATTTGACTCCTTCGAGGGTCTTTTAGTAAAACATGAGGAAGGAAAAGTTATGACCAGCTGAAAACACTGAAACAGCTCTGCCCATCACTGTATGGAGGGTTAAGCTGTGGTTACGTTACCTAATGAACGTTGTTGTCAGGAGTGTTTTTTGTGTCAGTACGGGACTGTGCAGGTGAAGCTGTGGCTCCTTTTGAAGGTTATAAAACGACGTTCATTCAGTCACCAGTGAACTCTGATTTTACAGTGACGGATGTTTCATAGACTTTTTTCATCTTTAACAGTTAAACAGCCAATAATTTAATTCACTGATCAAAGGCTCCGCCCACAGCGACCTTCTTGTGTGTTATGTCTGAGCGGCCATGATGATCATGTTTTTAGCTGCAGATGTTTTTAATGTGTGAGATCAGATATGGCGCCCTCTGCTGGTCGGCAGTGTTGATCCTTCTCTAACTCTGCGACCTCCGCATCATTTCTTCTTTTGTGTTTATTCTGCTGACTCAGCAGAGAGGCGGAGGGCTTGTTGGAGGGCTGCAGTCAGGGATCATTTTGTAGTACGATTACGAGACAAAGCAGATTTTATTTTTTTAATTCTTTCTGCTTTGTAAACTTCCTGTTAGATTTACTGTGAGTTTTGTATTTCTGATCTCAGACTGTGAGCTCTGGAGTGTTTCTGCTGAAGTGTCCTCTGAGGCTTGTTGTGGTCTCACAAGTAATCCCCCAAACATCTAAATCTCATTTTATTCCTTGGTGTCTGACTATTTTCAGCCAGCGAGTCATATTCTCACATTCCTCAGACAATAGATCATAGCCAGCAGGACAGTTAGGAGCTGAACGGCAAGTATGCTTTCCATGGAAATACTTTTTTTACTACATTTTTGTTTCCCTCCTTTTTTTTCTTTTTGTCAACATGTTTCACCCTCCACCGTCGGTTTGAACTGTTTCCTCAGTTTTATCATGTTTCCCTCCAGCTGAACAAACCTGTTATGTTTGCATGCAACACACAGAAAGATGTCTCAGCCTGTCTGACTGCACTGCCTTGTTAGTTCTTTACATTCATATCTTTAATGTTGTATTTCATAAACGTCACGTCCACAGTCTGAATCTCTTCTTTTACCTGACCGCAGAGCCAGTCCAGTAACAACATGCAGAAACACAAGTCTTCTTCCTCCTTCACTCCGTTCATCGACCCACGCCTCCTCCAAGTCTCTCCATCCACTGGCAGCGCCCTCAACAACGTCGGTAAGTCCCGCCCCCCAAGGGCTGCTGGGAAAAATCACATGCCGAAAGGTTCACAACCAAAAAGACTTATGCTGTGTTCCCACCAAACGCGATGAACGCGATTTAATCGCTCGTAACGCGAGTAACACGCCGCCCGTAACGCCCGAGTTTGGACGCCTGACCATTTTGTTAATTCGCGTTATCGCGTCATTCGCGCGAGTAGCGGGGAAGCTGGCTGTGCTAACTGGAGCTAAGCTAGTGCTAACATTCATAGTACAACCATTCTGCAAACTAATTAAAGACATATATTTACAGAACTTACCAAGTAGACCAGTCTCCTCGGCGACTTTCACCCAAGCCTGCTCCTTTTTGTTGCGGCCTCTGTAGAGTAGACACGTAGTATCATATAGCTCCGGGTAGCCCCTGATGACCATGGCTGAGATATCCATCCACCATCGCTGCTTTGTACCTGCTCTGGAAGTCCCAGATGCGTCGGAGGGCCAAACGCCGTCGTTTTTGGGTTCACCCATCCAGCTCAGCGAGTTTCACCACCTCCTCCAGGAACTCCGTCTGGATGACAGCCGCTTTCAGCGGTACTTCAGGCTGACTGGGGCCCAGTTTGAGGACCTGTTGGCGAGGGTTGGCGCCAGGATCTCCCAGCAGGACACCAACTACAGCCGCTCCATTTCAGCTGCGGAGCGTCTGTCCATCTGTCTCTGGTGAGTAGCAGTTTATTGCTGTGTCAACAACTGGACGTGGTTGACACATGCCAGTGACGTCGGGAGAATCTCAACGCTGATTGGCTTTCGCGGCACAGCGTCACGCGGATTCGCCTCAAAAGTTCAATATTTTCAACTCGAGCGATGAGGCGTTGGACGCGAATTTCGCGTCTATCGCACCGCGCTAGACGCCTCTATCGCGTTCATCGCGTCGCGCTAGACGCGTCCGCGTCTAATTGCATCTTTGCATTAACATTGTATGTAATCTTGACGCGTGAATTTGCGAATTCGCGTTTGGTGGGAACACAGCATAAGAGGTGCTTTCTATAACTTCTAATCCAGATGTCTGTCTGTCTTCACATTAAAGAGACAGAAAGCTGACGAGGTAAAAGTTCAGCAGCTACAGAATTTAGACATGACAGAAGTTTGTTGACAGAAGTTTGGTGTGTTGAGACAATTTTAGTTTTAGAAAAACCAAAGTTATAAACTAGGACAGAAAGAGTTAACAACAGTAACAGTATTTACCTTCTCGTCTCCAGCACTGAGTTAGAACACACTGAAGTGACGTTCAGCTGCGTCTGTAGAACGGCCAATAGGAACATCACCTCTCTCTGAAAAGAGCTGTGATTGGACAAAGGCTCCAGTGACAGTTAGATCTGAATTCAGAGTGAAGAGGACGAGCAGGAGTCGAGTTTCCTCTCAGACCACCTGAAGTACAATAAGCTCAAAGGTTAAAAAACACAAAATCACACCGCCTTCCTCAGCTTCAAGTCACTGTCACTTTAGAGCTGTGGTCACTGCAGCGCTCCTGTTCCCATCATCCTTCAGAGAGCTGGACATCATCTTCAGCCTTGAGGACTCTGGTGTGTTGATCCGTCACCTGATGCAGCTGGTGACCAGACACCGACCTCACCACATTGTTCAGTCTGCTTTTAATCACTGGTCAGATTATTCCTGATGTTCCTGCAGATGTTTGAAGTCCAGATGGTAAAAACAGAGGAGAGTGATTCACTGTGTGACTGAGGTTTAAATAATCGAAGGCTATGACTGCATCTGAGGCCGCAGAGGGACTCTGAGGTCGCACAGGGAATGATATCCTGATATCCTTAGATATTGGTCACATGACATTTGTTTTCCAGACTCTGCTCTCTTTATAATGATCAGTTCTGCTCTCATGATGAACAGGCTCAGAGGACGTAGATCCATCCATGTCTCTAATGTTGACCGTCTGACTGGCCCCACCCTGCCCGCTAAATTCTATATCCTACACTGTCCTACCTAAGCCCTTCCCTTTGACCTTTTAGGCTACGGGAACGATGCCCGGCTGGCAGAGGCGCTGAGGGCCGACCAATCTCGGAAGGGCTCCGTGGTCAATGTGAACCCAGTCAACACTCGCCCACAGAGCGACACACCGGAGATCCGCAAATACAAAAAGAGGTTTAACTCTGAGATCCTGTGTGCTGCGCTCTGGGGTAAGAACAGACATCAGTGTTTAGTATGACATCATAATTACATGACAACATGTCAACAAAATGAGTGTGTGTGTGTGTGTGTGTGTGCTACTTTAATATACACACTCATATACGTTAATATAAACACCCATATACGTTAATGTACACATCCATATACGTTAATATACACATCCATATACGTTAATATACACACTCATATACGTTAATATACACACCCATATACGTTAATATACACACTCATATACGTTAATATACACATCCATATACGTTAATATACACACTCATATACGTTAATATACACACTCATATACGTTAATATACACATCCATATACGTTAATATACACACTCATATACGTTAATATACACACCCATATACGTTAATATACACACTCATATACGTTAATATACACATCCATATACGTTAATATACACACTCATATACGTTAATATACACACCCATATACGTTAAAATACACACTCATATACCTTAATATACACATCCATATACGTTAATATACACACTCATATACATTAATATACACACTCATATACCTTAATATACACATCCATGTATGTCTCTGGTCAGCTGTGCTAAATAAAAAAGCAACACGGCTGCTCAACACACGGCCAGCATCAGCTCGTATTTCATATTTGCAGTAACCAAATAACGTTCTGACTTCTACCTGCATCATGTACATCAGTAAAGCTTCAAGACGACTTCACTAACGTTCAAACTGATGCTCAAAGTGGATTCACGCTCACTTCTGTTTGGTGATGTGGTTAGTGGGTGTAGTTCAGTAAATACATTCCTCCATGAAAATGCTGCCAACAAGGTCTGTGGATTATCTGGAGTAACCAGATCATGATTTCTGTACAGAGACATTGATGCTGAGTTGAGCTCCACAAGCTGAGTGTCATCTAGTTCTGTTATACTGGAGAGAAGTCAGACATCTCTACGGCCCATATCTGCAACACTCTGCAGCTCACACCTAAACTATCTACACTGATAAACAGCTCTACAGGAAAGAGGGGGTGAACTGTCCCTTTATAGCTTCAAAATCTTAGTTTAACATGTTTAATATTCCTTAATTACTACACTGTGTGTCAGTGCTGAAGTCACCTGTTATAATATGATAATATTATGTGTGATAACATTTATTCAGCGTCCATGAACATAGTCTGTTCTCTTTACTAAATGTTGTAGTTACAAGTCTTCACCACCTGGTGGCAGCATAAAGCCACACACTACATCTGTCTGATAACCAGCTGTTTGTAGCTGTTTGGTGTCACTGTTGATCTCTAAGTGTGTGTGTGTGTGTGTGTGTGTGTGTGTGTGCAGGTGTGAACCTGTTGGTGGGAACAGAGAGTGGTCTGATGTTGTTGGATCGCAGCGGTCAGGGGAAAGTTTATCCTCTCATCAACCGACGGCGCTTCCAGCAGATGGACGTCCTGGAGGGACTCAACGTCCTGGTCACTATATCAGGTACACACACACACACAGTCATGCATGAGGGTGATTGTGTAAAGACCCAAGTGAACAAACACACAGAGATAAATCTGCTTCATTATGAGACTGAACAACAGTTTCACTTCTGTTCACCATGCTGTGTCAGCTCATAGCACCCTGTCACGCTGGAATATGTCCCGCCTGCACACACACACACACAACTGCAGATAGCTCCGTCCTACGTCTTCTCAGTCTGATGTGCGTGTCAGCTTCTGTTGTTGCATAAATATTTTTAAACACTCAGTCGAGTTCCAAGATTTCTCAGGTTGAAAGTTCGTCCACCTTCTTACTTCTCCTCTTTCTCAATTTCACACACACACACACACACACACTGTCACAACAGATATTTTGAGCTAAGCGGATGTTGAGTAAATCTCGGCTGGGAGAGATCACGTCATGTGTGTTTTCGATATGTAACGCTGACACGCTCTTGAGCTTTCCATGATGGAAGGAAATGCCGCAGAGCAACGTGTCGATTTCCTTCCATGAAACTCTTTGCGGTGCTGACATGTGAAAATAGGCGTCACGGAAAGTTCTAACACTGCACTGGGCACATCCTGACATCTTCTGTAATCAGATTACTCTGAGCCTCACACAGTAAACGCATCAGTGTGTCCACAGCGTCATTTCTTAAAAGCACACGAGTCCGTCCGACAAACAGCTGCATGAAATGCCTACACATGTATGAACGAAGTGTGATCTCAGTTTACGGTCCGGTTCCTATAGACGTCTTCTGGGGTGAGTAACCCACTGTTTGTCACAGAGTGTCACCAACAGTCATCACACTTCTGTGTGTTAGTGTGTGTGTTGAGGACCAACAGTTGTACAAATTTTTGATAGGAAACAGGAAGCAGCAGCAGATTCACAGAGGTCCACAGTTACCTTCAGCAACACACACACATCAGTAAACAGGTTTCACACACACACACACACACACACACAAACACACACACACACACACACACACACATCATCATCATCATCAATTTTATTTATAAAGCCCAATATTACAAATCACACTGAAACATTGTGTTCCTTCAAATGCTGTTTTGTCCCAACTCGACCTTCACAATCACTAACTTCCTGAAAAGTTGCACAACACTGCACACATGCAGGACGGAGGCAGAAAATCACACCACAGTGTTTCAGACAGATGTTTGCAGCTGTAACAAATCAAAATCTGTCATCAGTGCAGACCTGGATTAAATCTCAGCAGCCAATAAGGACACTGTGAGTGTCTCAGGGTCGCTGTCAAAGCTCCAAACTTCTGCTGCACTTGTTTTATGAAGAATCAGTGTTTCATTCAGAGACCAAAGTGTCTCATCAGCTTTTGACACCATGTAGCGTGTTGATTTTATGATTTTATGTGTATGTGCATATATTTTTAATTTTTTTTTTTATCTTGTGCGGGCAGTGCATTTTATTTTATTTTATTACTTTTATCCTATTGTGTACTTCATCGTTTTATTGTGCTGCTATTATTATTGTGTTTTTATCTTGCTGTGCAGCACTTTGGAAACCTTGTGTTTGTTAAAATTGCGCTATATAAATAGAGTGGATTGGATTGGATTGGATCAGGGTCTATTCACATGGATCATGTGACCATCAGATTTACAGATGCTGAAGTCACAGTGTTAAATATCAGAAACAGAATTTAGGAGAGAATTTAACTTTATGTTTTAATTTTAGAGAAAATCACCACAGTAATTATTTCTGCCTCTTCACTCATTATTAAAAAATAAAAATAGATTTAAACCCAAAGTGACGTCTGGATCTCCGACAGGTAAGAAGAACAAGCTGCGAGTTTACTACCTGTCCTGGCTGAGGAACAAGATCCTGCACAATGATCCTGAGGTGGAGAAGAAACAGGGCTGGACCACCGTCGGAGACCTGGAGGGCTGCGTTCATTACAAAGTTGGTACGTTACTTCCTCTCACCTTGTTTCTAAACACAAATATAAAGGTGAGTTTTATTCTGAGCGTCCGCTGACAGGAGGAGCTGTAAGATGATGATGATAACATTTAATAAAGTACTTCCTGTACGCTACGACAGTCGCTGCTGCACATCAGAACAGATGTAACATTTGACACCTCATGTTTCAATCAATACAATATAGGCGAGAAAAACCGATACAGCAGATTATCACAGTGATATCGTATCGATACACAGACACCAAGTATCCATTTTTTATCATATGAATTATTATTGTTGGCAATTCAAATTCAAATCTTAGAATAATGAAATTAACTGAATCATCTTTCTGCAGTAAAAATACGACTTTGTCCTATCAGATCAAACAGATCTAGTTTTCCTTTAATTTACATTGTAAAAGCTAATAAATCAGAATATGTTGATTCAATACTCAGCGAATTGCCACACGTTTAAAATCACAGTAATATTGTGTCGTGGCCGATGACAGTCGGTGGCTGATGGATCGGTGTCTGATTTATAATCACTCAGCCGTGACTCTGGCTGCCTTTAAATCTCTTTATCTTAGAAATAGTGGTGTGTGTGTGTGTGTGTGTGTGTCTTCAGCTGTTTGTCCCTGCTGTGTTACCACGACATGTTTCCCATCAGAAATAAACTCAGACACATCTGGATTCAGACGGGGACTCTCCGTTTACAAACTTCAACGTCTCAGTTTGAGATCCAGAGTGAGTGTACGAGACACACACGCCACCGATAAGTGACGGGAGAAAAGCCCTCGATTAAGTAAGACTGCGGTGAGGACGTCCGAGTGGACATGTAACAACATGGACCTGTCTAAAACTCAGAATGTCCTTTGTGATGGTAGTGCCGCTGAGCAAACATCAGCACTTCCTGTTGGAAACCCCTCAACGCTGACCAGAGCTGCCCGTCGTGAAATCCATTTCCTGTCCAGAAGTTTTATTCAGACATGTCCAGCGACTCCTCGTCAGATTAAATATTTTGAATCGACACTTGTGGAAAGTCCAGGGTTCCCTGAGATGAAGATCAAATCAGTATTGTGAGGAAAACTTTTCTGTGACAGATGAATCTTATTTTAGTGCACGTTAGAAATTATGAATCTAAACATTGCACACCACACACAAGCCGAGTTTAAGACAATTACAAAATAAGATTATATTTGTATAGATTTAAATATTTAAACAGATACAGTGGAAGCATTCTGTCAATTAATAATTTACTGAAGGACCAACACAGACTGAGTGTTGCAGTAGGACAGGAAATTACATCATCATCATCTTCAACAGGTCACGAAATCTGAATGAACATTTGTTTGAACTGATTTTTAAAGGTGAAACTGGCACTGAATAAAAACATGACATCACAAACATTATGTGATTACTGAGTGCAGCAGCAGTAATGTGATTACTGAGTGTAGCAGCAGCAGTAATGTGATTACTGAATGTAGCAGCAGTAATGTGATTACTGAGTGTAGGAGGAGCAGCAGCAGCAGTGTGATTACGGAGTGCAGCAGCAGTAGCAGTGTGATTCCTGAGTGTAGCAGCAGTAATGTGATTACTGAGTGTAGCAGCAGCAGCAGCAATGTGATTACTGAGTGTAGCAGCAGTAATGTGATTACTGAGTGTAGCAGCAGTAATGTGATTACTGAGTGTAGCAGCAGTAATGTGATTACTGAGTGTAGCAGCAGTAATGTGATTACTGAGTGTAGCAGCAGCAGCAGCAATGTGATTACTGAGTGTAGCAGCAGTAATGTGATTACTGAGTGTAGCAGCAGTAATGTGATTACTGAGTGTAGCAGCAGCAGCAGCAGTGTGATTCCTGAGTGTAGCAGCAGTAATGTGATTACTGAGTGTAGCAGCAGCAGTAATGTGATTACTGAGTGTAGCAGCAGTAATGTGATTACTGAGTGTAGCAGCAGCAGCAGCAGCAATGTGATTACTGAGTGTAGCAGCAGCAGCAGCAGCAGTAATGTGATTACTGAGTGTAGCAGCAGTAATGTGATTACTGAGTGTAGCAGCAGCAGTAATGTGATTACTGAGTGCAGCAGCAGTAATGTGATTACTGAGTGTAGCAGCAGCAGTAATGTGATTACTGAGTGCAGCAGCAGTAATGTGATTACTGAGTGCAGCAGCAGTAATGTGATTACTGAGTGTAGCAGCAGCAGCAGTAGCAGCAGCAGTAATGTGATTACTGAATGTAGCAGCAGTAATGTGATTACTGAGTGTAGCAGCAGTAATGTGATTACTGAGTGTAGCAGCAGCAGTAATGTGATTACTGAGTGCAGCAGCAGTAATGTGATTACTGAGTGTAGCAGCAGCAGTAATGTGATTACTGAGTGTAGCAGTAGCAGCAGCAGTAATGTGATTACTGAATGTAGCAGCAGTAATGTGATTACTGAGTGTAGCAGCAGTAATGTGATTACTGAGTGTAGGAGCAGCAGCAGCAGTAGCAGTGTGATTACTGAGTGTAGCAGCAGCAGCAGTGATTACTGAGTGTAGCAGCAGTAATGTGATTACTGAGTGTAGCAGCAGCAGCAGCAGCAGCAATGTGATTACTGAGTGTAGGAGCAGTAATGTGATTACTGAATGTAGCAGCAGTAATGTGATTACTGAGTGTAGCAGCAGTAATGTGATTACTGAGTGTAGGAGCAGCAGCAGCAGTAGCAGTGTGATTACTGAGTGTAGCAGCAGCAGCAGTGATTACTGAGTGTAGCAGCAGCAGCAGTGATTACTGAGTGTAGCAGCAGTAATGTGATTACTGAGTGTAGCAGCAGCAGCAGCAGCAGCAGCAATGTGATTACTGAGTGCAGGAGCAGTAATGTGATTACTGAATGTAGCAGCAGCAGCAGCAATGTGATTACTGAGTGTAGCAGCAGCAGTAATGTGATTACTGAGTGTAGCAGCAGTAATGTGATTACTGAATGTAGCAGCAGCAGCAGTAATGTGATTACTGAATGTAGCAGCAGCAGCAGTAATGTGATTACTGAGTGTAGCAGCAGTAATGTGATTACTGAGTGTAGCAGCAGCAGCAGCAATGTGATTACTGAGTGCAGGAGCAGTAATGTGATTACTGAATGTAGCAGCAGCAGCAGCAATGTGATTACTGAGTGTAGCAGCGGTAATGTGATTACCTAGTGTAGCAGCAGTAATGTGATTACTGAGTGCAGCAGCAGTAATGTGATTACTGACTGTAGCAGCAGCAATGTGATTACTGAGTGTAGGAGCAGTAATGTGATTACTGAATGTAGCAGCAGCAGCAGCAGCAATGTGATTACCTAGTGTAGCAGCAGTAATGTGATTACTGACTGTAGCAGCAGCAATGTGATTACTGAGTGTAGCAGCAGCAGTGTGATTACTGAGTGTAGCAGCAGCAATGTGATTACTGAGTGTAGCAGCAGTAATGTGATTACTGAGTGTAGCAGCAGTAATGTGATTACTGAGTGTAGCAGCGGTAATGTGATTACTGAGTGTAGCAGCAGTAATGTGATTACTGAGTGCAGCAGCAGCAGCAGCAGCAGCAGCAGCAGCAGCAATGTGATTACTGAGTGTAGCAGCAGTAATGTGATTACTGAGTGTAGCAGCAGCAGTGTGATTACTCAGTGTAGCAGCAATAATGTGATTACTGAGTGTAGCAGCAGTAATGTGATTACTGAGTGTAACAGCAGCAGCAATGTGATTACTGAGTGTAGCAGCAGTAATGTGATTACTGAGTGTAGCAGCAGCAGTGTGATTACTGAGTGTAGCAGCAGTAATGTGATTACTGAGTGTAGCAGCAGCAGCAATGTGATTACCTAGTGTAGCAGCAGTAATGTGATTACTGAGTGTAGCAGCAGCAGTGTGATTACTGAGTGTAGCAGCAGTAATGTGATTACTGACTGTAGCAGCAGCAGCAGTGTGATTACTGACTGTAGCAGCAGTAATGTGATTACTGAGTGTAGCAGCAGCAGTGTGATTACTCAGTGTAGCAGCAGTAATGTGATTACTGACTGTAGCAGCAGTAATGTGATTACTGAGTGTAGCAGCGGTAATGTGATTACTGAGTGTAGCAGCTGTAATGTGATTACTGACTGTAGCAGCAGCAGCAGCAGCAGCAGCAATGTGATTACTGAGTGTAGCAGCAGTAATGTGATTACTGAGTGTAGCAGCAGCAGCAGCAGCAGCAATGTGATTACTGAGTGTAGCAGCTGTAATGTGATTACTGAGTGTAGCAGCAGTAATGTGATTACTGAGTGTAGCAGCAGCAGCAGCAGCAGCAGCAGCAATGTGATTACTGAGTGTAGCAGCTGTAATGTGATTACTGAGTGTAGCAGCAGTAATGTGATTACTGAGTGTAGCAGCTGTGTCACCGACAGATGTAACAGTGAGAATACTGCAGACAGTGATGGACACATCAGCGAGCAGCTGTTTCCTCCCCGATGGTGGCGGCCATGATCTTTTGTGAGATTCTGATGTTTTAATGTTTTGTTGTTCGCAGTAAAATATGAGAGGATCAAATTCTTGGTTCTGGCTCTGAAGAACTCGGTGGAGGTCTACGCCTGGGCACCAAAACCTTACCACAAGTTCATGGCCTTCAAGGTGAGTGCGAGGACTGATCAGCTGATGTCTGTGTGGATTTATTCCTGGTGTTGATGATGACAGGTGGACGAACAGTTTGACCTCTGTAAAGGTGGATTTACACCGGACTGTCTCTGGACTGTACGGGGCTTTTTCCTGCTGTATTATGTAGAAGGTTTAAAAGAGGTCAAAGGTCATATTTTATAGAGTTGTATATTAACGACAGCTTCATGAAAACCTGCTGATCTGATGCTGAAGCTTCTGAGCGACGGCTGACACGAGGAACAACTGTTTTTCTGACCTGTGTGTTTCAGTCTTTCGGTGACCTGGTTCACAAACCGCTGCTGGTCGACCTGACTGTGGAGGAAGGTCAGAGGTTAAAGGTCATCTACGGCTCGTGTTCAGGCTTCCATGCTGTGGACGTGGACTCTGGGGCTGTGTACGACATCTACCTGCCGACGCATGTAAGAACACACAGATTAAATCTGATGTCTTTGGTTTATGAACAGACCACAGTCGTATTAATCATCAACTGTATTAGACGGTGTTTCTCTGAGTGGTCGATCAGTGGTGTCACAGGTACAGTTCCGTTATTTTCTTACACGTCTCAAAGAAAGTCGTCAGTACCGTCGTCACCGTGTTGATGTTGTGTGTCGCTGTAGATCCAGACCAGCATCCAGTCTCACGCCATCATCATCCTGCCCAACACCGATGGCATCGAGCTGCTGGTCTGCTACGAGGACGAGGGTGTTTACGTCAACACCTACGGACGCATCACCAAGGACGTGGTGCTGCAGTGGGGGGAGATGCCGACCTCCGTGGGTGAGTCACACATACACACAGGAAACACATTGTCTTCTTCTCATGTGCAACTTCACGTGCAACTAGAGACGTCAACTGTCGATCATGTGATCATTTTAATTTAATGTTTGTTACTCTGCGTGTCGTTGGTTAAAATATTCCTGATGAATCAAACTGATCTTTGATTAACCATCAAGTAAAACATGCTCTCTCACACACACACACACACACACACACACACACACACACACACTCAAAGGCTTTGAAACAATCAGTACGTATTGATTAACTGAAAAACCTCTTTGCAGCCTACATCCGATCCAACCAGATCATGGGCTGGGGAGAGAAGGCCATCGAGATCCGCTCGGTGGAGACCGGCCATCTGGACGGCGTCTTCATGCACAAGAGAGCTCAGAGACTCAAGTTCCTCTGTGAGAGAAACGACAAGGTGAGACGCTCTCAGACATTCGACAACACTTCCTGATCCTCTGGTGTCAGTACATGTATGAACTTTATTAAGATGGGAGGTGTACACGAGGGAAGGTAACAGATAGAAGTAAAAACACAGCAGGACGTTTGAGACGACACGGTGGAGCTGTTCTTATATCATCCACCAATCAAAGGGAAGTATTGGTTTGAGCTGATGCTGCTGAAGAAATAATCTGACAGATTATCCAAATTAAATTTGATCATCAATCAGAAGAAGAAATCCTGTCGAGACTGAGTCCACAAACACTGTCTACATTCTGATTGGTCAATGGGCTGAACTAGAGCTGACTGTATTGACTATTTCTCGCCTACAGTGTTTATAGAAACATGTTGTAGTGCCGTGTTTTGCTGTAATAGTGAGAGTTTGTTAACAGGAAGTGGGCGCCATACTGTTTCCTGATGGAGATGGAGATTGTTTTTTCAATGTGCATTCTGGTAGTTGTAGGTTTTCTCCCTCTTGAACAAAAATCCTCCTTTATCTCTGTTTTCTCTGGAAGCACCAAGTCTTTTTATACTGCAGAGACGTCTTGGTTTTATTACGAGGTCATAATAAACCCAACTTGACGTCCCTGTTGATGAAGTGCGTCAGTTGTTTGTCAGTTTTACTGAAGTTATGAATCATGTAGATAAATAATCAAAATGTGGGAACAAATCTTGGACTGAAATAACTACATGATGTTTTATCAGAATTGGTCACAGGAAACCTTCCTGAGATGAAAAACCCTCACTGGTGTTTTCCATGTCTCCATCTGAAGACAACTGGCTGTACGTCACATTAAAATGTCCGTCTGTCCGTCTGTGTCTCCTCTTCAGGTGTTCTTTGCCTCCGTTCGGTCTGGAGGCTCCAGCCAGGTCTACTTTATGACTCTGGGCCGAAGCAACCTGCTCAGCTGGTAGAGGTCCACGCCCTGCCCTCCTCCTCCTCCTTCTCCTCATCCTCCTCATTGTCCTCCACCCTCGCTAACACTGGATCTCAGAACCCACCGTCGATGTCTTGTCAACCCTCGGACAACCACAAGAGAACAAAATCAACAGCCAACCAGCAGCGAAGACTTCTTCACCTTCCTCTGGCTTTGCTTGCATCAGAGCTCCGAGGCCGCCTGCGATGCAGCGACAAGCCGTGAAGTCGTCGCCCCCTGAAATGATGAAATCAATGATTAATTAATATATGAAAAGAAGTAGAAATAAATTCAATGTGAATTCAAGACAAGGGGGCAAACGACTTTGTGTTTCCCTCTCGGTTTTCTTGGTGCTCATCAGTTTGCGATGGGACAGATTTTTGTACCTCTGCATCATCTCTGTGCTCCTGGGCTGGTCAGTAAGCTTGAGGTCTTCTAACTACTTGTACTGCTACCACTATTATTACTAGTACTGCTACTACCTTCTGCAGGTCTGCCTCTCATCAGAGAGTTCCCCCTCTGCCCTGTATTCCTGCCCTCCGCCCTTTCGTATGAGTGTATCATGGGGCCGGAGGGGCAGAGTCTGTTGTATTAAAGCTACAGTAGTGTGTGTTAATGTACTTCTGTTTGGTCCAATTACTGCTGACATGCTGGTTCAAGGTTGAGACTGTCAGCTGGGACAGACTGAGTCGTCACAGAGCCGGTCAGGGTTAGGGACAGACTGACTCGTCACGGAGCCGGTCAGGGTTAGGGACGGACTGACAAGCAGAGCAGAATATTTGAGGTTCTACTGTAAGTCTGATCGATGGGACTCGACAGGTGGGCGTGTGTGTGCGTCGTTGAAGTATCGTGTTGTTTGGACAGGTGCTTTAAAAGGAGGAGGATGACAGAGAGAGAGAGACGCTGAAGCAGACGGATTTCAAAATAGTATTTTTTGAATTATTATTATTATGGTTATTATTCCTTGAAGATAAGTGTAACCATGTGGAGTGTCTTTAACCTTGTTTTTTAAGATTTACGCACATCCACCCACAGTTTGCTTGCTTTGACTCTGAACCCCCAGACTGTGTGTTTGTCCGAGAGGAAGTGATGTGGGCGTGGTCCAAAAGATTAAATAAGATTAAAGGTGTCTATGTAAAATAAAAGTTCGTTGAATCTTCCAGATAGTGTCAGTGGTCCTGTTTCAACTGGTCCAATGTGACCATCATCTCGGGTTATCGGGAGGTCGGCCGATCTCAACTCGAGAACTGCTGTGAATAGTTGGATATAAAAAAGATTCGGATAGCGATACAGTCGAGGAGAAAGTTCAGTATGTGTGCGTGCGGTCAGAGAGTTGAGCGTCATCGATGAATCAGGTTTTTGTGGCAGAGGTAAACGCGTGGTCGGCAGGTTTGCTTCAGCAGTTTTTTTTTCTATCTTCCATTTCAGATCATTTTCACTTGTATCATTTGTATGAATGCAATGCACTATGTGTCAAGAATGTAGAAAGACTTATTACTGTGTGGTGGTCCAAGGCATGAGATGATGTTTTTACTTTGTATCTTGTCAAGTGATCAATCCTAGATGTTCAATTTAAGACGACTGAAAGCTGCAGCAGCGGAGCCTCTATGTCAGGTGTAGATATTTTATTCTGTATTTGTAACAGCTGTGAGAATCTGTGCAGAAGCTCAGAGCACTTCAGAGCTGACGAGGTTTTCCTGCATCTTTCCCATCAATGAGGACGTAAACCTTCTCAACACAATGTCAGACTCTGGATTTCAGTGTTACTGTGACGAAAGGAACGAGCAACACGGAGCAGAACTTTTTCCTCACTCAGCTGTTTGTGAAGAAGACGGAAACCCACTTTTTGGGGAAGGAATAGTTTTCTCTACTTCCTGCTCTGGCCGTTATTTAAGTTGTCTGTATATGTGAAAGACTGGGCAGCAGACTGCAGCATCGACCTCCTGCAGTGTTGATCTCCTGCAGCATCGACCTCCTGCAGTGTCGATCTCCTGCAGCACTGATCTATTGATCTCTTGCGGCGTCGATCTGCAGCGTCGATCTACTGCAGCATCGATCAATCTCCCACAGCGTTGATCTCCTGCAGCGTTGATCTATTGATCTCCTGCAGCATCATTCTCCTCCAGCATCAATCTGCAGCGTCAATCTCCCGCAGCATTGATCTCCTGCAGCATTGATCTGCGGCGTCAATCTCCTGCAGCGTCAATCTCCTGCAGCGTCGAGCTCTTGCAGCTGATTTTCCACAGCGACTCTCAAAGATTGCACACTGAAAAAAAGGGGCAAAGGACAGTCCGATTTTTGCTCTCGCTTCATGTCCAAACACGTCAGGTCACAAACACGTTTACCTTGAGTGTGTTTTTCCCCCTGACGGTAATGTGTTTTTGACATGTCAGAGGTTACTGTCAGTCACTCAGTAACAGTTTGTGTCACAAACTTTCCTCCCCTCTTACAGAGAAGCTGTTTGGACATCCTAATGCTGTGTTGCCTGAGGTCTGTGTGTGCAGTAGTACCCAGTGTGTGTCTCTAAGTGCATCAAGGCCTTGATGAGTGGCTGTATTGACTTCATGAAAACATTGTGGTTATTATTGATATTCTTCATGGGCTAAAAAAGGAGGAGAAATACCTGATGAGAAAAAGCAGTCGCTTGCTGACTCACATTGGAAAAAGTGCCAAGAGGGCAGCATTTAAAAGGTGTTGTTATGAAACCACTACTCTGAAATCCTTTTTAAAAGATCACTTGAAGCATTGTGTATTCTTCAGTTTTAGAGCTAGTCGGAAAGCTTACCAATAGTTTCTATTGTTTCTGTAAGTCTATGTACACGTAAATATGCGACTGCGGTGGTTTAATATTATTACGCTCACCTTAGGTGGAGAAAATGTTTACAGAGGCCATGTTTTGTTACACTAATGTGCATCACCGTATTTATGTTTAATGCATCTGCTTCTTTTCAGCCTTTGTTTTTGAGCCTGTTTTTTTGGGGGGGATATTTTCTTTTGCCCCCCCCCCCCCAACAGAATAACCCACTCAACAAAACAATAAAGAACACGTGTGTTGTTCATTTCAGGTATTCACATAGCGCTGCTTCAAACGTGGAAACATTGCAGTAACGTTCCCTGCAGGCTTGGATGTGAGGCGAGGTGTTTCTCCTGCCGTGCTTCTCTAACTTATGTCCTCTCTGTGTATGACAGGAAGTCATGTATTTTCCTGAAGGTTTTTTCTTTGAATAAACTTTAAAAGTAATTTTAAAAGAAGAGTTTGTCCTCTGCTGCTGTTTGTTCCCCAAATACACAAACACCATGTTGAAACACTTCTGACACATCAGTTGCACCTTTTGGTTTCAAAACATTTTTTTAAATAACTGCTTCTTCATGTTTCCATGGTGACATTTTAAAGTGTTTTCACATGAAGCCACAGTGTGCTTCTCAGTTAACATTACTCAAACTACAAAACATGCAGTGATGTCGGATCGACCACATGCAGAGTTACTTAAAAGGAAAAAGTATCGGTGTGTTGAAAGTTTTGACTTCTTGTTGAATCCATCCTGCGGTTCTTCATGTGTCTGATCTCGCTATGAGTGGGTGGCAGAAAAGAGAAGTAATGATCGTGTCATTTTCTGAGGATGTCTTATGTAAGGGGACATTTATTAAGCACTTTGTTCCGAGGAAGACACAATGGCGTGGACTTCAGTAAAAAATGGTCATCTATGAAAAATTAAACTGCTAAAAACCCACAGTAACTTATTTTTGTGTTTGTATTAGATGATGACAGTATTTCAACCATCGTCTCTAATGTCAGCCCAGTCGCCACGAGAAAATGTTTCTGCAAACCACAGATACGTTTGTATGTTATCTTATCAGCGTTTCTGAGGTGACTCTTATCATCAGGAGGTGGAGGGGATGGTGAATGGCGAGACACCCACCAAACTGCAGACGACTGATCGAGACCAACAAACAACAAAACCAGTCATTTTCTAACGAGTCGTTGCCGTGTTTCCTCTGACGTTAGCCTCCAAACTTTGGTGTTTTTAGCAACTGTCACTGTGTTTCCTGCGGAGACATCGCCACAGCTCCATGAAGCAGTTCTTTATTTAAAATGAGACAACACTGCGTTTCCAGTTGGGATTATGAACATGATCTCTTCTGAACTATAACCAGGTGGGTGTTTGTGCCTAAACCTAACCACATTAACCGTGCAACATATCCACTTCATGATAACGTAGAAATGTAACGCATTTGTGGTTTGCAGAAACGCACATACCAACATTTCTCCTGCCACTTTGCTCTTGACCTTCAGTAAAAACCCTGAGTCTTTGTCACATGTACAAAGGTTCCAGAACAGCTGAGATCAGTTGGTGAAAGTGCGGTTAACGTTACTTTAGTCGTTGTTTTTCTGAGGTTTGACTTTAATGTTAAAAACTTGTCTGGTTGAATCCAGGCCATCTGGAGTTTGTCACAGGTGGTGATGAAACAATGGCATTTATTGTCTTTGTAGTTTCCTGTTAGAGCAGACGTCTGGAGGAGATTTTTTTTTTTTTTAATTTTATTTAAAAGGGACAGTGTACAGCTCAAACAGAAATGTCACCATTTGATACACAGTACTAGATTATAGGTTCAAGCTAATTTGCGCCACAGTAAAAAATACAGCACAATAACAAAACAGATAAAAACAGCATACAAGAATAAACAAAGAATAACACAAAATAACCGCCCGCCCGCCCACGCACACACACACACTCACACACACACACACACACACACACACACACACACAGTCCAAAAAACAAGTCCTGAAGATTGAGTCAGTGATTACAGAGCTGAGCAGCTTTTAATCGATTTTTTCAGTTGGATTTGAAAGTGTTGACCGAGCTTACATCTTACTGTAACTCATCTTTAAAAAATGGTAAAACTTTAAGATGTCAAACGACGCCACGACTGAAGAAATCTGACCTTTTTCTTAGTTTAAGTCTTGTTGTTGGTTTTTGGCTCTGTCACCAAGTAAAATTGCTTTTTTTTTAGAGAGCGCACAAAATGTTCTTCTTTCCTGCTGATTCATGGTTGTTGAACAGAAATGTGTCTAGTTAGGTCAACAGTGTGATAAACTGATAAGACGAGTGGCTGGGAGGTGAATTCCTCAGCTGGTCTGTCAAAGGGTTTACTCATCTGTCCATCTGGGCGTCAGGATCTCACAGGTAATGAGCAGATCTGGAGAATTCCCAAAATACGAAACATCTTTTTGTTTCTCAATCAGTGTTCAGTTTAATGAATGGAACATTCTGTGTCGGTCACCTTTAAACCTTAAACTGTTCCTGGGTGTGAAAGGCCTGTTTTTCTCTCTGAGTGCTCACATCAGCAAAAAGACAATAACAAACACACTGACTCCAGTTAATGATAAAACTGCTCACACACTCGAGGTAAAACAAGGTTTATGTTGTTGATACTGTGAGTTTTTAAAATCTTAAGCTGCAGGATCACAGGACCTTTTTTTTGTGGTCCTTTTTAGCCGTTGTGTCGGAAGAGGTATAATTTTTTTACTCAAATTAATATTGTGACAGTATTTTTTGTCTACTTTGTTTAAATAAAAAAAAAACAATAAAAAGGTTCAGAAATCACCGTTTGGATCCAAAATCAGAACATGAGTTTATTTTTTTTAATAGACATTCATATCGTGAGTTTTTAGCTGCCATGATTTTCAGGTCGACTACAAACAAAAAACTTTTAAAAATACCTCATCATCACAAGAGACGTTAGAATTAACCCTAACCAAGCAGTTAGATATTGAATATAATATTCCGGCACTGTGGGAGATGATGAGAGTCTGCTGCTGTCCAAATTGGCGATGTACGGTCCTACCAAGGCAAGGCCATGATGGTTCTGCTGGGAGAAACCTGAACCCATTACACAGAACGGTCGACTCAATGTCTGCAGGTTAACATTAGCTAGCTAACCTAGCAGCAGCGGCTAACATCCCACACTGAGCTGTGAGACCAAGCATGTCTAAAATCCAGTTGGGGGGTGAACTGTTGCCCGTTGTCGATATTAAATGGCCTCCATCTTGTCTTTAAAAATATTCTATATGTGGCCCTCCACAGAACATGAGTTAATCAAGCACATTCAGTTTGTACCAAGTAGGTTTATAGTTTATAAACAGACGCTCAACAAGAAGCGACATTTCCTGCTGATCGCAGACGTGGACACAGCAAAGACGCGTGAAGTTGGAAAGTTCAAATATTTTTCACTGAAACATGAAACAGTTCTGTTTGTCCCATTTGTATGTGATGTTTTTGTTTTTATGGTGACCCAGATGATGCTAAAAGCTTCTTATGAGATAATATGGGATATACATAAAAAATCAAATGAAATAAAAGCTTGAGGCTGAAGCCTCTGGGATGCATCATCCTCTGGGATGCATCATCCTCTGGGATGCATCATCCTCTGGGATGCATCATCTTCTGGGATGCATGAGCCTGGGGGCTGCATCAGCCTGGGGGATGCATCAACCTCGGGGCTGCATCAGCCTTTGGGATGCATCAGCCTCAGGGATGCATCAGCCTGGGGGCTGCATCATCCTCTGGGATGCATCAGCGTCTGGGATGCATCATCCTCGGGGATGCATCAGCCTGGGGGATGCATCATCCTCGGGAATGCATCAGCCTCTGGGATGCATGAGCTTGGGGGATGCATCAGCCTTTGGGATGCATCATCCTCTGGGATGCATCAGCCTGGGGGATGCATGAGCCTCAGGGATGCATCAACCTCGGGACTGCATCAGCCTTTGGGATGCATCATCCTGGGGGATGCATCACCCTCAGGGATGCATCAGCCTGGGGGCTGCATCATCCTCTGGGATGCATCATCCTCGGGGCTGCATCAGCCTTTGGGATGCATGAGCCTCGGGGCTGCATCATCCTCTGGGATGCATCAGCCTGGGGGCTACATCATCCTTGGGGCTTCATCAGCCTGGAGGATGCATCAGCCTTGGGGCTGCACCAGCTGTTACTAGCATATCACACCTGAATTCCAGCAAACTGTTGGTGGTGGAAATACATGGTGACAGTCTGACACTGTTGTCGGTGCTAAATCTGTGGACTGCTCCTTTAAGTCAAGTATCAGGGAAAACATCACCCACAAAACGATCTCAGGAACATCGACCACTCTCCCCGTGTTATTGCCATGAACAAAGAATCCAAACTGTGTTTTCTCTGTGATTTTATTCAGTCAGGTGAATGATGTAATTTATACTTTAGAACCACGAGACCTGAGTAAACACGTCCGTCACCGTCTGAGAAGCTGCCGGCAGGCTGAACTGAGTCCAGGAGGTTCAGATGGAGGCGAAGGGTCATCTGCATTAAACTGGTGCTTGTATTCAGCTCTGTCCTCACAGTGTCAGTAGGACGTACAGTCAGTCCAGATCAAAGCCCACAAGCCTGGATCTCTAAAGTATTTGTTAAAACACACCCATGATCAGATCACTGTGCGGCTGCACCCTGACAGCCATCCACCAAAAGTCCGTCCATTAACGGAGGTCAGAGTGAGTAATGTAGTTCCTGTTTATGTTCTGCTGTAATCAATCGCTGTGTATCCAAACAGACTGAAAACAACTTCAAACACAGGAACATTTTTCTGCTCTGACTCAAACTCAATAAAATGCAGGACACGACCTGCAAACTTGAAACCTACAGGATTGTTTGCTTGACAACTGACCCCCCCACCCCCCATCACTGATGAGCGATGATGTCATTTTATTGAGTGTGTCCGTATTGGAAAATGCCAAGTCACCATCTTTATGTCAGCCACAGTGAGTAACTCATAAGGATGCATGGCGGGGGGACACCGTGGTTTCTACGCAGGGAGATGACAGAGCCGTGAGTCACTCGACTATTGCACAGCTGTTTTCTCACATCTGTTTACACAGGGAAGTTTTTCTTCTTCAGGTGTGGTTCGATTCAACTGCATGAAGAGATTGTGCAAGAATTTTACTGCTTAGTATCAACAGTCGTCTTCACACTGTCACAACACCAGCGAGGTTCACCAGAGCAGCACATGTTCCTCTGGAGCATCATTACACCTTAGTGATGCTTCCTATCTACATCACTGTCGTCATGACGGTGAAGCTCAATGTGTCGTTGGATGGTTTTCAACAAAATAAAAGAGATACTCATAATGTGGCACAGTTTGTTTGTTTCCAAAGAAGAGCACGGGGTCTGACTAATACCTGGAAAACAATCAGGCACATCAGCAGACTCCTACAGAATGAAACCAAGGTTGCTCCTCCAGTCAGTAGGACCAGCGACAGAGACCGTTCCTCGTCGCTGACTCATCCAGCGTCCTCCAGCTGATGCTTCAGAGATGTTGTGATTTCCTGAACTGAATAAATACCACACATATCAGGAGTCACCAGACGCCCCACGATACCACATCATCACTACTTCTCACTGCGACACTACCGCGCTGAAGTCAAGATACAGTAATGCTGTCATTTTAAATGACAACTGAAATAACATATCTCCTGATTTATTACCTTTGTGTAACTGCAGATTATGTGACCAGAGGAAAACTTTGTCAACTTCTGTTTGTTATATAATATTAAGTTTCCAGTCTGTTCGTCTCACTTCATTTTTACTGCAGAAAAATGGACTGATAAAATTATTGATCTGTATTATTTTGGTAGACAACTAAAATTTCAATTTATATTTACAACAAGGTTTTTCACACATTAATTTATTTGTGCCACAATTTAAAGGTCTGCTGCCTGTTGTCTGGAGTGGGACGTTTATCAGGTGCTGCTGCTTCACGGACGGCCAGCAGCAGAGCATCAGGTGCAGTGAAAGTGAAACTTAACTGTCAGTACGCTGGTGTAAAGTTTACTGACACACACAAACACCTGCTCCTCTCATCTATTGATCTGATCAGCTGTGATCTGACTAACTGATCAGACTGACGCCTGTCGTCTCTAGAAAATCATATTTATTGTTAAGTTTTACAGAAACTGTTGTGAAAAAAAAAAAAACCGAAGACGTTTCCAAGAGAAAAAGAAGAGACGCCACCGCAGAAGCTTCACAGTATGTTTTATTTCCATTTATGTAGCCTATGTTTATTTACTTAGCCTACTAATTTATGTATTATTTATTTATCAGTTTATTGATTATTTTACTGGGTGACATATGTAACCTAGGTTACCAAAAGCCCTTTAAAAATGTGAAAGTTGAATAAAAAAAATGCTTTAAGTTAATGAATAAATAAATAATTTAAAGGCTTTCTAAGTCTTCCTAAGCTTGAAAAGCTTTTGTCACATACAGCAAACATCTCCTCACGATCCGCTAGCTACATGTCCTCTGAGTATGCTGTGAAAAAGTCCGGTCTCTGTAGGCAGCCCAGGCTCCGCACATGGCAACAACAACATTTGGGTCCAGGCTGCACCAGCCAGCCAGCGCCAGACCAGCGAAAGTAAGCACACACGTGAGCGCGGTGCCCAGAGAGGCAGTCAGAGCTACAGGCTACAATGAGGCTAAAAACAGAGTTCAACCCTGTAAACAAAACTCAGTTGTTTATTTAGCCTAACAATATCTCTGGGCTATAGTAGCTGCAATGGACGACTTTGAACGCGATTTTGAAGAGTTTCTTGTAGCGGACACAGATCCAGAGCCATACCTGTTTGAGCTGGAGCATACAGATGAGGATCTCCATATGTTGGATGCTGAGCAGGTGAGAAGAGAGGCTGAATCCTCCGAGGCAGCGGAACAGCAAGGGGCCGAGGGGAGACGGAGGTCAGGGGAGGATTGGTGGTGTAGCTGCGGGGCTTGCCAACCTATGCCTACGGAGGTGCAATCATTTTGCTGCACAGAATGGGACTCGGTGCTACCATCGCTGGGGAGGCTAGAGATATATAATAATAATAATCCTGGCGTGATTGAAACATTTATTCATGTTCCTAAGATAAACTGGAAAAAACGCCCCAGGCCTGCAGGAGCTGATGGACAGCTTTCAGTCGACTGAGTAATATCACTTTATGATCGTCTGTGTCGTGTCTTTGTTTGCTTTTACCAAGTGACCTAGCGTACCTGTCCCAGAGCCAGCTGCAGCTGTTGCTCACCGGTGTATTCCTCCGCGCAGGGCGTAAATACACTATAGTTCCGTGTATCAAACTTCTTCTAAAATGACTAAAAAGGACTCGTTTTTCGAATTAATGTTTAAACATGTTTATTTTAAATGTACGTGCAGAAATACCAGCTTCAGGGTTTCTGTAACGTTCATTTGTTCACTTTTACGAGTAGGCTACTGACCCCTATAGACTTCAATTGTATTCGCTAAGCTAAGCTGCAATGCTAACCGCTGAGACCCAGCTACTGGACGTACAGACACAAAAAAGATATCCATCATGTTGTCTCAATATGAAAATGATAGAGAAAGGGCATAACTCCTAAATCGTCGGAGTATTCCTTTAAGTTCATGTTTAATGTGATGTTAAAAATGTTTACAAGGTTAAAAATAGTTGTACTGCTCCTTTAACAACGTAACTGCAACAGCCAGTAAGCTTGAGCTCCGTATGGCGGATAGTCAGAGAGAAACGAGCACAGCGACTGCGTGTTCAGCGAGGAGCAAAGGAAGGCAACAGAGGGAGAAAACTGAAACAACAACCTTGTGGATGCTGTAACTTAACCATCACTCTTTAAGGTTCATTCTCACTGCCGCGATACGGAAATGCGGGACGGATTTGCGGAATATTCGCACAGCGCCTTTCCGCGCTCAAACCATAGACACAGGCGCGGTACGGATGCGGTGCGGAATTTCGCGTTGTTATGTTCAAAGTCCGCGCTGCGTGAACGGGTGTGGATGAACATGGACGACAGCAGTAGCAGCTGCAGCAGCAGCGGCAGCGAGCTAGCAAGTTAACGTTTAACAGGCGTCAACATCAACTTTCTTTAGCACTTACCACTCTCACTGCAGCCACCAAGCTGGACAATGGACTGCCAGACGCTGTCCTTTAATTCATTGTTCATAAAATCATCCCGTCTTTTATCAAAAAGGACGGGGTGCTGTGAAATTATCAACCTTTCTCCCATACTGTCCTGCCTGACTGGATTTCGGACTCTCCCGGGCTGCGCGACTATAAACAAACAATTTCATTGGCCCAGCTGTGTAACGTTAGTTCCGCCGGCGAATTCCGCGGGGGGTCAAAGTCTGGGCGGAAACTTTTTTCACTGCACGAAAGTTCCGCCCCGGTGTGCACATTTCCATAAGAACCCATGAAATCAACTTTTATATTTTTCCACGAGAAAAATCCGCACGGATATTCGCCCTCAGTGAGAATGGACTTTTAGAAGAAGAAAAGAAGAAGAAGAAGAACCATCACTCTTTTTCTTTACTCTTTCACGGTTTCTATACTGAGGGTTTTATGTGGTTGGGTTGAACGTAATCTCTCAAGACAGGAAGAAAAAACTTCCTGTTTTTTTTTCTTTTTCTTTTTTCTTTTTTTTTACCGATGGATTTCCAGATTGGCCAATCAGGGACTGGAGCTGGTCCTTATGAGGAGTTGGGCATGAGATAGTTGAGTCACGAGCACAATGGCAGACGGACAAAGTTTGGAGACAAGTGAAAAACGGCCTAGCAAAAGAAAAGGAGCTCCTCTGTGTGAGGAGGCAAAGAAGAGCAAAAAGGAGAGTGATAAAAGAAGAGGAAAAACAAGAGTAAACCTCAGTCAGGCGTTCAAGAGATGGAGGGAGCTCCGTGACCAAAGAGGCTTCAAAACCCATGTCCAGCTAGCTTTCTTTCTAATGGATCAGTAAGTAACACGGCTAAATGTTAGCTAGACCAGAGAGGACTGTACTGTACTGGCTGCTAGTTCATTCCTAGCTGGCCAGCATCGCAAATCGCCGCAACCAGGGAGCGGGTAGCGAGTGTTGGTCGGCTGACGTCCTGGTTGCCATTCTACGGCAGCCCTCGGACAGTGATACCCCCCTCCCTTCCTTCTGTTCTCTTCTCACGGAGGCAGCTATCCACGGACATCGCCCAGCTAAGTTACGCCCAGCTAAGTGAACACTGGACTTTGTTTCCCATTCAATTTGAGCTCCAACCGGCCGCATGGTTTCCATACGGTACTGTTTATTCTAGAATGGGGACTGTTTACATGTGCATATTGGTATAATTCCACTTTAGAACATGGCACTCTTAAATACTTGATTCTGATTGGTCAATCAACAAAATTCTGCGGTGTTTATTTCTTGAGGTATCACCGCTGCTCTGCTGCTCCGTTGCTAGGGACGCCATAGCAACGGCCTTAGACTGAGGAGCATCAAAATCAGTTAATGTTAGTCCACACAGCTCTCCCAAGCTGTCCTGGAGAGCAGGGAGATCATGTCGGTCACTGGCCATAAATGTGAGGGCAGCCTTTGCAGCTACTGGGCACCCAGCATCTCCGACCGGGAGAAGTAGAGTAAAATCCTCTCCTCCACTCCAGAAAACAGCCGCAGTTTGTCTGGTGAACGCCTCTTCTCTCTCAATACACTCTGCCAGCAATTTAATAATATTGATGCCAGTTGTAACATTTGAATGTTTTAGTAGTAAGCCATGTTCTAAGCGGGATAATGTATAATGAGCCGGTGAACCCCGACGCACAGTCACCGGCACACTATACATTATCCCTTCAGTGGCGCCCCCAGAACATTTTCACAGGGGGGGCCAGATGGGGCCAGTGAAAATCTTGGCACACCAAAATGGTCCTTCTTGTGGCAACTCAGATTCAGCTCCAGTCTGTGGCTGTGTATTGCATTCCCCTTGACTCTTTTTCATTGAAAAGACAATATGCATTCAACACATTTACCTCAAGTTTGAGAAACACACAAACATTTCAGAAAAACACAAAAATGTTTCAAATAATTTTCAATACAGCTTTATTTTGCTGTCACAAAACATACATCAGAAAAAATGAACAGGATGTATCCTTCTTCGTTCTCCTTGAAGAGTCCTGGGGAAAACCTTCAGGTGTGGCTGTTTCGGCCCCTCTGCTCTGGTCTGAGATAGATCCAGGATACAAGAGGAAAAAACAATTAATCTGATTTTAAAATACTGGCCTATAAACTTTTCTATTCAGACCAGAGTCCTGCACTGGGTCGGGTACCCGCAAAAACAGCTGATTTGCAGGTGGTTTTTTTAAAAAGCATTTTTTCCCGGGTTCGGATCTGGGTGGAAAAAATGACATGCCGGTCGGATCGCGGGTTTTAGATAAACACATCAGTCATTAGTTCGGTAAACTACAGATAACTATCTTGGTCATTATTTACTCCCTGAGGAGTTCAGGTTCAACTGCTTACACGCGTTTCACCATCTAATAACACAATTTGTGATTGGAAGACAGAATCAACATGGCTGCCACCGTCTAACAAGCGCCGCTTCCAAAACAGTAAATAATTATTTAGGTATTTGAGAAATAAGTGGATAAAACGTACAACTATCACTTTATAATGTTTCTGAAGTGTTTCCCTGATGGATTACTTCTCTCCTCAATGGATTCTAAAAACACGTGACGGCTCGTAACCGCTGAACATCGCTCTGGACAGAAAGTAAGTCTATTATTACACATGTAAAGTTCCTTTACATAAATTAAAAGTTTAAAAACATTAAACATAACAAACGAGTGCTTTTACACTCGTATGGGAGAAGAACACAGAGGGTTGATGATGGAGCTGAAGTCAGGTTTTTATTGTGAGAGCTGCTTCATTCAGGTCGTTGTTTACTCACTGGCACCTTAACTGTGGTGATATGCTGTTCAATATTCAGCCAATATGACCCAAAATGATTACTTTAAATCCGGGTTACGGGTCGGGCTGCGGGTTGTGTTTCAACGGGTTGGACCGGGTTACGGTACTAATTGGCCTGATGCGTGGGTTTGCAGTTCGGGTGCGGGTTTGTACTTCGCCGGGTCGGGTCGGGGTCGGGTCGGGTTACTCATTTATTTAGTAGAGTGTCCACACACCTTCTCATTCTACATACACATAGAGGTATACTGGTGGCTTTACAGCCTACATTTTATTCAGTACGTTTACATGACACTTGAAAAAACCGAATTATTGCCTTAATCCGACTATAACTGGAAAACTGAAGTGCATGTAAACGCGTTACTCCGACTAATATCGGAGTTCTCCAACTCCGATAAAGACACCCAGATAATGCGATTGGAATTCGATTTTCTCCGGCATGTATACACCTTAATCGGAGTTAAACTAGACAATGCATGTGCACATGCTCCACACCCCCCGCGCTGGCGTATGACCCCGTAACAGACAAGACATGCTATTGTTGTAGCCCTCCAACAGCATACGGCGTTCTTGTCTGCCTCTCGAAATCACCATGACCACGAGGGATAGCGTGCACCTTATCTGCACAATCACTAACTGCTCCGATGAACCTAGTCTCTGGTCCTATAGAGCTGTTTAGCCTCACAGGTGCTACACATACGTCCCAAAGTTTACACTTAAAGTTTACACACTTAATGACGGAGCTGCGTTCAGCTGTGAAGGTGACGACAAACGGAGTTTAACTCCACGACGGAGCGAAGAGGTCAGTTTGGAAAAGACCCTGAGGGAACGGAAAAAGTATTTAAAGTATTTCAAAAATACAAAATGACTCTAAAGTGTCTTGTTTTAAATTATATTTTAATTTTTACTGGTTACAAAAGTAACTGAAATACAAATTTCAAATAAAAGTGACAGAATCATCCTGACGTCTCTCATCTCTGATCACTGTTACACATGAAGGCTCCATACAGGAAGTCGAGGTGATGTCACTGTGGACCTGAAAAACTGAAAAAAAAAATTCTGTTCCACATTTACATATTTATTCAGTGAAGTATTACTTTTACAATATTTTTTTTTTGCAGAGTCAGATCAGCTGGTTAACCATTCCTCTATCATCATTATATCAGCCTTTTTAAATCCACCATCAGTCAACCTCAACTTTTAATAAAACATAGACACATAAAATTGTCTTGTTACCTCTGCTGTAAAAAATCATGTTTACATGGACAGATTTAACTACGACCTCCACCAACGTCTCGTGTGTCACGGCTCCTCGGCACAGCTGATGTGATCCAAACATTTCCAGTAAGGAATAACTCCGCAGCGTCATGAAGTCCAAAACTCAAAATGTATTTTTAAAGTTCAGGACATGTTTTTATAAAATATTGTTCTTTAGTTCAGATTTTTCAGTTGTTCAAAACCAACATTTTCTCTACAACTGACGGACCTGAGCTACAAAAAAATAGCCCGTCAGTCAGTCAGTCAGGTTGACGCGACTCACTGTCTACGCACCGCCCCTGTGTGTTGTCCCACAATGCACTGTGTATCTACCATCCTTATAACAATGTGGACGGATGCAGACACCTGACGCAAGTTAACAGAGGAACTTTTAATAAACTACAACCAACGCAGCTCAGAGCTTCTCTTCACAACATGGTGGGCGTCACCCAAACCTTCGCTACAGCGTGATTGCCCCTCCTCCGGTTTCAGATGTCACTGATCCTGATGAACGTGCACACGCTCAGGTACTTGTTTACAGGGAAGAACAGGGAGTGTCTCACATTTCATTCATTCACTAATCATGAAGTGTGAAAGGCTGAAGAAACAGTGCAGACGCTGTCACCACAGTCTCAGAGTGGAGTCACGCCTCCACTTTAACACTCGTGGCTGAGTAACTAGTTTACTAGGGTCCAGGTCAGGGTCGGAGTGATGGTCGGGTCAGGGTCACGGTGAGGGTCAGGGTCCAGGTTGGGGTCAGGTTGGGCGGTGGTGGTGCTCATAATAAGCACAGTGCAAAACCCATCTGTGTATGGCGGCAGCAGAGCGAAGGTCGCTGCTAACATCTCACTAAGAAAAACAGAACTCCTCCTCCTCCCTTCGTCTGACGATGGTTTTTATTTTGCCAGCTGGAGTATATAAACGTTAAAATGCCGTCTGTGAACGCTGCTCCATGTGCCTCCAATATGTGTCTGAATGCCATATGTGTCTGGCTCAGAGGTAGAGCGGGTCATCCACCAATCAAAAGATAAGTGGTTCAATCCCCGGCTCCTCCAGTCTGCATGTCGAAGTATCCTTGAGCAAGATACTGAACCCCAAATTGCTCCCGATGGCTGTTCCATCGGTGTGTGAGTGTGTTAAAACTGAGTAGCAGGTGGCACCTTGTATCAGAATCAGAGTCAGAAATACTTTATTGATCCCCGAGGGGAAATTATTTATGTTACAGGTGCTCCTTGCAAGAGAGGAAAGATACATGAAAATATAAGAAATTTAAACAGTAGTATTAACAAATATATAGTTAAATAAACAGGAATTATTAACAAACATAAACGTAAATAAATAAATATATATATATATATATATATATATACATATATATATTGTAAACTGAACAAGATTATTTACACAAACAGAATATATACAGTCAGGGTGAATGGGGTTATTGCACAAGTTAAATTAAATTATTGCAGTGTGTGAAAGTCTCAGGGCCACTCAGAGGGAGGAGTTGTACAGTTTGATGGCCACAGGCAGGAATGATTTCCTGTGGCGCTCAGTGGTACATCTTGGTGGTATGAGTCTCCCACTGAAAGTACTCTTGTGCCTGACCAGCACATGGTGGAGTGGGTGTGAGACATTGTCCAAGACAGTTCGTAGCTTAGACAGCATCCTCCTCTCTGACACCACCATCAGAGAGTCACACTCCGTTCCCACAACGTCACTGGCCTTGCGGATCAGTTTGTTAAGTCTGTTGGTGTCCGCCACCCTCAGCCTGCTGCCCCAGCACACAACAGCATAGAGGATAGCACTGGCCACCACAGACTCATAGAAAATCCTCAGCATAGTCCGGCAGATGTTGAAGGACCTCAGTCACCTCAGAAAATAGAGACGGCTCTGGCCCTTCCTGTAGAGAGCGTTAGTGTTCTTAACCCAGTCCAGTTTATTGTCAATGTGTACCCCAAGGTACTTATAGTCCTCTACAATGTCCACACTGACCCCCTGGATGGAAACAGGGGTCACCGGTGTCTTGGTCCTCCTCAGATCCACAGCCAGTTCCTTTGTCTTTGCCACGTTGAGCTGCAGATGGTTCTGCTCACACCATGTGACAAAGTTATCCATAACAGCCCTGTACTCATCCTCATCACCCTTGCTGATACATCCAACTATAGCAGAGTCATCAGAAAACTTCTGAAGATGGCAGGTCTCAGTGCAATAGCTGAAGTCCGTGGTGTAGAGGGTGAAGAGGAAGGGAGAGAGGACAGTCCCCTGTGGGGCCCCGGTATTGCTGACCACTCTGTCTGATACACAGCGTTGCAAGCGCACATACTATGGTCTGCCAGTCAAGTAGTCTACAATCCAGGACACCAGGGGGGCATCCACCTGCATTGCTGTCAGCTTGTCACCCAGTAGAGCTGGACGGATGGTGTTGAATACACTAGAGAAGTCAAAAAACATGACCCTCACAGTGCTCGCCGGCTTATCCAAATGGGCGTAGACACAGTTGAGCAGATAGATGATGGCATCCTCAACTCCAAGTCGGGGCTGATAGGCGAACTGGAGGGGGTCCAAAAGTGGCTTGACCATGGGCCGGAGCTGCTCCAAGACGAGTCTCTCCAGGGTCTTCATGATGTGGGAGGTCAGTGCCACGGGTCTGTAGTCCTTGGAGCCACTGGGACATGACGTCTTTGGCACAGGAACGAGGCAGGATGTCTTCCACAGCACGGGGACCCTCTGGAGACTCAGGCTCATGTTGAAGACATACTGAAGTACTCCACATAGCTGGGGGGCACAGGCTTTGAGCACCCTGGGGCTGACACCATCAGGGCCTGCAGCCTTATTTGAGTGGAGTCTCATCAGCTGTCTTCTCACATGGTCAGCAGTGAAGCACATTGTGGAGGTGACGACACGTGGGGGAGGGGTGTAGTCCTCATGATGGAGAGAGCAGTCAGTCTGACCACGGGGGGAGGAGGAGGAGGAGGAGGAGGAGGAGGAGGAGGAGGGGGGGTCAAGCAGGAGGGTGTTGAGGTGTGAGAGGGAGGAGTGGGGGAGGAGGGCAGAGTGGGAGATGGTTGACCAAGACAGACAGCAGAAGAGTCAGGGGGGGATGGGCAGGGCCAGCAGTGTCAAATCTGTTAAAAAACAGATTCAGTTCATTGGCCCTGTCCATGCTGCCTTCAACTCCTCTGTGGTTGTTGGTCCTGAAGCCAGTGATGGTCCTCATTCCACTCCAGACCTCTCTCACGTTGTTCTGCTGGAGTTTCCTCTCCAGCTTCCTCCTGTATCTCTCCTTAGCCTCCCTGATCTTCATCTTCAGCTCCCCCTGTATTGTTCTCACCTCCTCCCTGTTACCAGCTCTGAAGGCCCTCTTCTTTGAGTTGAGGATGGCTTTGATGTCCTTTGTTACCCACGGTTTGTTATTTGGATAACAATGGACAGTCCTGGCTGGGACAGTGGAGTCCACACAGAAGCTGATGTAGTCCGTGATGCATTCTGTGAGCCCGTCGATGTCCTCCCCATGTGGATCACAGAGTGCCTGCCAGTCTGTCACCCCAAAACAGCCCTGCAGTGTCTCATAAGCTTCCTCCGACCATCTCCTCACTGTCCTCATGGTCGCAGGCTGGCTCTTGACTAGTGGTACATAGCAGGGGTTGAGGTGCACCAGGTTGTGGTCTGACCTACCCAGAGGGGGGAGGGGGGAGCAGCTGTATGCATCTTTGGCGTTTGCATACAGCAAGTCCAGTGTCCTCTCCTCTCTGGTAGGGCAGCTCACATACTGTGTGAATGTGGGCAATGTTGTTGCCATGGTGACATGGTTGAAGTCACCCAAGATAGCTATGAAGGCACTCGGGTGTTTAGTCAGCAGGCGGGCTATGGCGGAGTGAATGACGTCACATGCCGACGTCGGGTTGGCAGAGGGGGGGATGTAAACAGTTAGAATAATGGCATGTGAAAACTTCCTGGGCAAATAATACGGCCTGAGTCCAACAGCAAATAGTTCAATGTCCGGGCAACAGATAATGGAAATATGGTCAGGACTGCACCAGCGGTTATTTACTAGAATGGCAAGCCCCCTTCCTTTGCGCTTACCGCTCTCGGTGCAGTCCCGGTCGGCCTGAACAGTCTGGAAGCCGCTGATGGAGACGTTGGTGTCGGGAATGTCCTGGTGAAGCCATGTCTCAGTGAAGCACATAAGACTACATTCCCGGTACTCCTTCTGACTTTTGGCGACCGCTGTCAGCTCATCCATCTTATTTGCCAGTGACCTCACGTTGCCCATGATGAGAGAGGGGAGACACGGCTTATATCTTCTCTTCTCCATAAGCCTCCGTTGTCTCAACCCTGCTTTTTTCCGCCACTGTTTACTTCCTCCCCTGCATCCTCTGTGTGTTTTCCTCCACAGTTCAGCTGGTATCTCCGATGTTCCAGCTGCCAAGCCGGCCGGCCTCAGCGCGATCAGCTGATCTCTGGAGTAAACAATGCAGCCATGAAGTTGTTGCACAATGGTGCCGGGTCCGAATGAAATAAGTAATTCCAGGGTGAGGAAAACCAGTACAACTCTCTCAATCAGCATGTTTTGAGAGGGTGCAGTTTCAAAATGACAATCACAAAAAGCCAGCACAAATACCAAACTTAATAAAGCAAAAAAGTAAGAAAACCGAGAAAACAAGCAGGAGCGACTGCAACAGGTTGCACGCGCGGGTGCATGCGCACTAGAGAGGAATATGGTAATGGTAATATGGTATGGTAACCTCGGCCAGTGTGTGTGAATGGATGAATGTGACTCGTAGTCTAGAAAGGCGCTATACAAGTGCAGGTCCATTTACCATCTTGTTCTGAAGAGTGAAACATGTCAATCAATTCAATCAATCAATTTTATTTATAAAGCCCAATATTACAAATCACAATTTGCCTCACAGGGCTTTACAGCATACGACATCCCTCTGTCCTTATGACCCTCACAGCTGATCAGGAAAAACTCCCCAAAAAAAACCCTTTAACGGGGAAAAGATGGTAGAAACCTCAGGAAGAGCAACTGAGGAGGGATCCCTCTTCCAGGACGGACAGACGTGCAATAGATGTCGTACAGAACAGATCAGCATAATAAATTAACAGTAATCCGTATGACACAATGAGACAGAGAGAGAGAGAGAGAGAGAGACAGAGAGAGAGAGAGAGAGAGAGACAGAGAGAGAGACAGAGAGAGAGAGATGCAGGTAATGACAGTAGCTTACAACAACATTAATGAAAGTAATAATATTATAGTTATAGTTCTGGCTACTGTGGTACAATATGTTGAAAGTATGTATTAATATCTGGCAGTATACATGTGTGACAATAGTCATATGTGTATAATAACAATAGAAGTATGACTAATGACTAATGATGGCAGCAGCAGCAGGAGGCATCTGGCAGGACCACGGCAGCAGCACAACCACACACGTCACGCTGTCCAGGCACCGCTGTGATATGAGTTAATCTGAGAGACAGTGGAGCACAAAGGCTCCGGAGAAGAAGCCGAGTTAGTGACATCCAGAATGGCCGAGTTAGCAAGATGCAGTAATAGAATACGAGAGAGAGAGAGAGAGAGAGAGAAGGTGCCCGGTGTATTATGGGGGGTCCTCCGGCAGACTAGGCCTAAGTCAGCCTAACTAGGGGCTGGTACAGGACAAGCCTGAGCCAGCCCTTACTATAAGCTTTATCAAAGAGGAAAGTCTTAAGTCTAGTCTTAAATGTGGAGACGGTGTCTGCCTCCCGGACCGTAACAGGAAGATGATTCCACAGGAGAGGAGCCTGATAGCTGAAGGCTCTGGCTCCTGATCTACTTTTGGAGACTTTAGGGACCACGAGTAACCCTGCGTTCTCAGAGCGCAGTGTTCTGGTGGGATAATATGGCACTATGAGCTCTCTAAGATATGACGGAGCTTGACCATTTAGAGCTTTATAAGTTAACAGTAGGATTTTAAATTCAATTCTGGATTTTACAGGGAGCCAGTGCAGAGAAGCTAAAACAGGAGAAATATGATGTCGTTTCTTAGTTCCTGTACACGTGCTGCTGCCTTCTGAATTAGCTGGAGAGTTTTTAAGGACTTACTAGAGCTACCTGATAATAGAGAGTTACAGTAATCCAGCCTTGAGGTAACAAAAGTGTGGACCAATTTTTCTGCATCTTTTCGGGTCAGGATAGGCCTAATTTTCGCAATATTATGCAGATGAAAAAATACAGTCCGTGAGGTTTGTTTTAAATGAGAATTAAAAGACAAATCTTGATCAAATATTACTCCGAGGTTTCTTACAGTAGTGGTAGGGGCCAGAGCAATGCCATCTAGAGAAACTATGTCATCAGATAAAGAGTCTCTGAGTTGTTTGGGGCCAAGAACAATAACTTCAGTTTTGTCTGAATTTAACATCAGGAAATTGGTGCTCATCCAAGTTTTTATGTCTTTAAGGCAGTTATGGAGTTTAGTTAATTGATTACTTTCTTCTGGCTTCATCGATAAATACAACTGTGTATCATCCGCATAACAATGGAAATTTATAGAGTGATTTCTAATGATGTTACCTAAAGGAAGCATATATAGAGTAAATAGGATTGGTCCGAGCACAGAACCTTGCGGAACTCCAAAACAAACTTTAGTACGTAAGGATGATTCATTATGAACGTGAACAAACTGAAAACGATCAGATAAATAAGATTTAAACCAGCTTAGTGCAGAACCTTTTGGGCCAATTAAGTGATCCAGTCTCTGCAGTAGAATTTGATGGTCAATAGTGTCAAACGCCGCACTAAGATCTAATAAAACAAGTACAGAGACAAGTCCTTTGTCTGAAGCAATCAGTAGGTCATTTGTAATTTTAACTAGTGCTGTCTCAGTGCTATGATGCACTCTAAATCCTGACTGAAATTCCTCAAATAAATGATTATCATGGAGAAAATCACATGGTCTGCGACTACTTTCTCAAGGATCTTTGACATAAAGGGAAGATTAGATATTGGTCTATAGTTGGCTAACACCTCTGGATCCAGGGTGGGCTTTTTTAGTAGAGGTGTAATTACAGCTACCTTAAAAGACTGTGGTACATAGCCTGTTAATAAGGATATATTGATCATATCTAATATATGAGTGTTAACTGAAGGTAAGACCTCCTTAAGTAGCCTAGTTGGGATGGGGTCTAAGAGACACGTTGATGATTTAGATGAAGAAATCACTGCGGTCAATTCTTGAAGAGAAATTGGGGAGAAGCAATCTAAATATATATAAGGTCTTACAGCTGTGTTTGAGGTTAGATAGGTACTATCTGAGGACAGGAGGTCATGAATTTTGCCTCTAATAGTTAGAATTTTGTCATTAAAAAAGCTCATAAAATCATTACTGCTAAGGGCTAAAGGAATACAAGGCTCAATAGAGCTTTGACTCTCAGTCAGCCTGGCTACAGTGCTGAAAAGAAACCTGGGGTTGTTCTTGTTTTCTTCTATTAATGCTGAGTAATAGTTTGCTCTGGCATTGCGGAGGCCCCTCTTATAAGTTTTGAGACTGTCTGTCCAGATTAAACGAGATTCTTCCAGTTTGGTTAATCGCCAATTCCTTTCAAACTTTCGCGATATATGTTTTAATTTACGGGTTTGAGAGTTATACCAAGGAGCGAACTTTCTTTGCTTTGTTAACTTCTTTTTAAGAGGAGCTACAGAGTTGAGTGTTGTTCGCAGCGAATAAATAAAACCGTTCTTCAGCTTTATCAAAAGTCTGTAAAATACAATTTTTTTTCATCACAACACGAGAACATGACAAATACTGATAACAACAAATCAAACACACAGATACTCAGTGTATCAGGAACTGGGTTTCCATCCAAATGTATCGCAGATTTTAAGCGAATTTATTTAAAACGTTTTAAAATTTATAAACGTTATGTTACCTTCTGAATTATCTTCTGGCATGTCCAAGTTCTCAAGCTCATGTCCCTCCATGCTCGATTCGCCATTAACGTTACCTAATGAAATGAAAGTAATGTACATTATTAGCTACACGTTACCATTGAAGTCAGGAGATTTAAAACTAGCTAGCTACCAGTCAGATGTAGCTAATATTTCACACAATATACTAACGTTACCTTACCTTAGCTGTTTATCGACGGGCTGATAGCCGTAACCAGCGGTCTTTGTCCAAGAATATCGTCCATTTGATGAAAATATCTGAAGTTGGTTTTAGCTTTCCCTCCCGCTCGGCTGGTAGACATACGATGCCTCTTACTCATGTAGCATTGTTTTAAACTCTTCCAGTTGCTTCGAAGTATTTGCCATGGTTTGTCAAAGCCTTTATTCATCCTTTGTTTCTGTGGGTCCTGATACATGGTTGCGTTCCTTTGCTGTTTTCCATCTAGTATGGCATTAATGTTCGCTTCTTTTATTAATTAAAAGAAACATTCAGTTTCGTTGTCGCTCCAGACATATCTCACGCTCCCTTCCTCTGCCGCCATTTTTTGACTGTGGACTCGTGGAGCGGAAGTGAAGTAGAAGTAGGATCTGGTAGCCTACGTCATCGTTTATTTGCTAAATCTGTTTCCATTGCTAAAAGTCGCATTTTCCTAATATCCATACACTGACTTTATCACCTCCTCCAAGCATAAAAACTTTTTTTGCGATATTTCGGCTTTTTTTCAAATTTCAGGTGTTTCCATTCAAGTTTTTTTTCGCAATTGTTGAAAATGCAAATAAAAATAGGTGGATGGAAACCCAACTAGTGTTCGTAGTCACATTCTCAGTCATGTGATTGGCTGCTTCAGTACACAAACAAACAAACACACTGTGACCACAGACTAAAAAACTAACATTAAATTCTTCGTCCCTCCAATACTGAGCAAATAAAACCCAAACTGTCTGTGTGTGGAGACCACTGCTGGTGGGAGGGTGGTTTCATAATGTAGGAGGAGGAAACCCCCCCCAACTCATCATCTGTGTGTGTGTGTGTGTGTGTGTGTGTGTGTATGCGCGTGTGTGTGTTGTGCTAAAACAAACATGGAGATGTCCTCCGCTGATGTCAGAGACAGATGATGTCAGACAAACGTCCACAACAGTCGTAAACACTCCAACTTTTTTTTATTTTTATCAGAATGAAATACCGGCAGCTCCGCCCACAATGTACAGCGTGTGTGTGTGTGTGTGTGTGTGTGTGTGTGTGTGAGGAGTCAGCAGCTGTGTGTGGTGAGTTGTACAGTTTGCTGTGTTACATTGAGAAACCTGAGAAATTTCCATCTCAGAGGAAACTTTAAAAAGAGAGCGAAGGTTCCCTCTGAGCTGTCAGGACACCGACCACATGAAGCTGCACTTGCCACCGTCACCACGTCTGTCTGACAGTCACACTGCCGGGGTCACCACGCTCACCTGGACACTGTGAGTACTCTCTCCTGCTGTGTGTGTGTGTGTGTGTGTGTACAGTTTTTTTATCAAATGAATATTGATAGTGAATATCTGTAACAGTTTTATTGTGATCAGTGTTTTTAAATGTGTAATGTCGATACCTTTAAAATAAATCGATATCTGACACCAGGAGGAAAAACTAAAAAAAAACTAAATAAAAAAAATCTAAATTATTATTTAATATAAATATAAAGACGACAGTGTCAGAGATCAGATGCTGTATCCATTCTGAGGAAAATGATTATTAAAACATTTCAAATATTCAGAATAAATAAGTAATCAATCATATTAAATCAACATTTCTGACAGCACAAGTATTGATTCATTGTTGATGTTTACTCCTTCTGTTGTTGGCCTCAGCACTTTGTTAGTTTTATCTTTAAAAAACAAATCTTAAATTATATAGAGCTCAAAGTCAGTTATCTCTTCCTGATGTAAATTAACTATCAATATTTTCCAAGATATTTCATCAAAATTAAAAATGATTTAAAGTCGAAATATAACGAAACTATTTTGTATATTTTTAAACACTTTTAACATTATTTTTTACTATTTCTACTTTTTAATACAACTAATTATATTTTCTACTTAAAACAGAGTTCATGATTTTTTTTTTTATGAGACCATTTATGGTGAAGCTCTGCCACCATAAATCAGAACACAGATCAAAAATGAACTCTTCTAATCTTTAAAATTATCCATTAATTCTGTTAAAGGTTTGTATTTTAATCATAAATTAAAAACATATATAAATAAAAACGTGTGTGTTTTCCCATCATCACTGTGAGTGATCAGATTTGCTGACCTTTAATATCAGTGGCCTTAAAGTGACTCATGGTAAAGCCCCGTGGTTATATTTGTCCGCTGAGCATGGGGGCGGGCTGAACGGGAGTGTTTCGGTGACGCCTCATGTGATGTCACAAGTTTTACAATCTACAGAAGAGTTTAAATTAAAGCCAGCCGTCATTTAAACTCTGAGCTGGTGGAGGAAACATCAGATGTCGGTTCGCCTCCTGTTTAATTATTGTGTCGTCCTCACTGTGAGTGAATTTACTGCCGTTTGTTCTTCTTTTAAACTTTGAATATTAAACCTGAAACTTGAAACCACCTGAACACCTGCAGCTGTCTGTGTCGGCTCATTGGTTCGACACCGTTATGTCAGCTGATGGTTGATCTCTCTCTGTGTCCCTGCAGACGTCGTCATGGTGCATTTGGCATTTATGTTTGTGGTCATCGTCCAACACGTTTATGGAAATCCTCCTCTGATTCCTCTGTCAGTCAAAGGTGAGCATGCTCTGCATGATGTCAGTGCACATTATAAAAACATCACTGAGTTAAACTTCGATAGTTTCAGACTCTCCTGTATTTAAAGAGCGAACAGATTTTGGCTGGACAGGTAAACGACGTGTTTCTGTAACCTTAATAATAAAGTTTTTATTTGAATGATTTCGTCTCTAGACGGCTGCTTGCTGGTGTCTACAGAGCTGAACATTTCGAGAGTGGAGGGCGAGGCCATAATCCTCTTCTTCCCCATGTTTGAGACCGTGCTCCGAGAACACAACATTGCCCTCCCAACAGCGAAGTACCTCATCACCAAGGACAACGGGCCAGAGGGCGTGGCCTATCACAGCGAGGGGCGCGTTCAGCAGCATAACAAACAACTGTGGTTCCTCCCAGCTCAGGCTTCAGACTCAGGGGAATATGTCTGTTCTTACAGGTAACATTAAAACTCACCTGTTCTTACAGCCAACACAGAAATTGTGTTTTTTTATTCCAAGTGCAGCGCTGATAAATCTAGGACGACATTATTTCCTTTAAAGGCACAAACACACTGACAGGAATAACTAACACGCCTTATTTGGAGCTCAGCTGGAGCTCTGATGACGTACTGTGGGTGTCACCATAGGACTGGCGGTCGGTCGCTGAAATATGTGGGCGGGGTCAAGATCGTATTACTTACAGACACCATCTTTATTTTTTGTACTTTTCCATCAGAGCAGCCGATAAGGTGACATCAGGCAGGAGGGAGAGAAACACTGAGAAGCAGCGGTCACTTCATCTTGTATTTAAAGTCACATACAGTATAGCTCATCAAAACTCCGCAGATGTCAGACATCCTCCTTGATAGACAACAGGTGGTCGGTCTGTTTATGTTCATTAGTTTCAGTATCTGATGTGACGAAATGTGATGAAATATGATGGATCTGTAGCAGCTGCTGGCAGCGGGAGTTGTTTTCGTTCAGCACTGCAGAATTACAACCAAACTGTTCATAAAGGTTTAGGCTAAGCTAACAGCGCTAACCTCAGCTCATCCACCGCGGTGTCTCTCCATCTCTTTGCTCACTTCAATGCTCTAAAATCAAATCAAAGTCAGAGTAGCAACGTCCAAACAGTCTGACTCACCTCAGAGTGTTTTCAGTTCGTGTTTAAAACAACCGACGTACTTCAACATGTGTGCGTCAGTGCACTGGGCCTTCAGCTTTTTCTCCAAAAAATCCACCACACCATGTGACAGCTGAATAAATAAATATTCTGATGATATATATATTCAAAGGTAGATTTTTTTTCAGTAAATTAAGTATTTCACATTTTTCTATACGTCTTCTTCTGACTGCTTGTTGTTGTGGTGACGATCACATGGTGGGAAATGTTAATCTGAATTCATTTGATGATCAGATTTATATCACATCTTTTCTAAGTCGTCCCTCTGTTGCCGCGGAGGTTAATGTACAGACAGCAGATTTCTCAGCACCATCATCAGGATTCAAACTTTCTGGTTGAAGAATGATTTTTTTTAGGTGCTACACCTTCTTGTTTCCTGCGACTGAAGAATTTTGTCCCCATTTTGTCTCCAGAAATGAAACCTACTGTGTAACTGGGAGTATCAGGCTGCAGGTGTACGAGTCAAACGCCGTTGACATGGAGAAAGTGTCGTATCCAGTCCGAGCCGTGGTCGGAGAGAATCTGAGACTCTCATGTCCGTCTCTGAGTCACTTCAACAAGACGGGAAGATGGATCGAGTGGCACAAGGTCAGAGAGCGTAACGACATCCTCAGCCCAACAGTGTTTAAAGTAAAATCTATTTATCATTGTCAGATACTGTGATGTCAGCAGGTACGAGCTCTACAGGGCAGACTGGTTATATATCATTTCACTTCCTGCCGGTGGAGGTCTGATGTCAGACCTCACACTGTAACACACTAATCATCCTCCCGTTTTATGAATACCTCAGACTTTAAACTCACACAGCACCAGATCTGTGACTCTTTGGACCTCAGATGGCCTCGGATAGAGTCGAAAGCTCTCAGTGTTTCCTGTAAGTGATGCAGTGTGTTGTTTCCTGACAGGACTCCAGTCCCACCTCGCCTCGGCCAGGCAGAGCGAGCTCCTTCAGCCAGAACAGAGGTAAACTCATAATCCCCACTGTGAGGCGGTCCCATGCAGGTGTCTACACCTGTCAGCTCAGAGCGCTAATCAACGACCAGACTTACAAAGTCAGCAGAACCATCGTGCTCCATGTGGAAGGTGGGTGACGTCATGACACGCATCACTCTTTGATTTATGAGTGTAGAGTAAAGGACAACTGGAACCATAACTATAACCATGACCATACCAACGTCCTGTGAACACTGACAGCCGAGCGCACAGTTTATGCTTCCTGTTGTTTATCACACCGCTCTGAACACTATCCTAACAATGTCGTTTTCCACAGCGCTCATCGTTACTGTTGTCGTGTGGACGATTTTTTAAACAGTATATTTATAATGATCATTCTTGGTGTGGACGGCCCTTATCTATATCTATATCTCCATCTGTATCACCTGTAAGGTGTTAACTTGTTTTCTGGATGAATGTAAATATCTTTTCATATTTCTTTATTGTTTCACAGGTTCATGATAAAAATACATTTTTTATATAAAAAAAGAAAAAAATCACAAATTTAGACAAAACAACTATCATACGTAAATTGTAGTTACAGGATCGTAGTGATAATCAGAAAATATTAGTCAATAAGAGACATCATTAGTTGGCCTTTGTCGCCCTCTGCTGGTGGGACAGATGTAACACACAAACCAGACAACTGTCTCACACAAAACACTGTGGGCTGCCATCAATCAGTACCATCATAGTCTTATTGTTGTTTCTGTAGTTGTTGTTATTATAAATAAGTTTTTTTTTGTTTGTTTTAACATAAATAAAGATTGGGAGCCTGAAATCACTGAACCTGACCTGTCGTCGACCTCTGACCCCGGACCGATCAGCAGCAGCACTGCCAACAGTGAGTTTATTTATTTATTTATTTATTTATTTTTATATGTCAGGATGATAAAACTGAAGTTAGAACTTTAACGTGTCTTCTTGTGTCTTAGCGCCAATGATTCGACCTCCTGTGATTGTGTCCCCGCTGAATGGCTCCATCTTTGAGACTTCACATGGTGAGTGATAGAAAGGTTCGTTAAACACGCGTTAAGGAACAGACAGGATGTTTATATTAACTCTATATTAACTCTTCTAAAGGTTCAGCACTGGAGCTGTCGTGTACAGCGCTCACTGAGTGTCAAACAGCTGACTCCACTGTGGTCACATGGCTGGTCAACTACCAATCAGTGGAGTCATCATACCTCGATGGGCGTGCTCTGCAGGGAGGAAGGAGGTAACTGCTGATACGCTCTGTCGTTATAAAGACAGGAGGTCACAAAAAGTGACTTAACAACTTCATTTAACCTTAAACTCAACACATACAAAGCTTCACGTCGCCACGAACAAAAAAAACAAAGCTACGAGTAGGAATTAACTTCGTACTCTGGGATCCTGACGTGGCAGAAAAAGGTTAATCCTCAACTTAAGATGAATTTTAGTACAATCACATTTTACAATTTAAAAAAACAACAACTTTTTAAATACATACTGAACAGGGCTCATCCTGGGTATCACCCTGGTTATCAATTAAGCAATCAATCAATCAATCAATTTTATTTATAAAGCCCAATAAGACAAATCACAATTTGCCTCACAGGGCTTTACAGCATACGACATCCCTCTGTCCTTATGACCCTCACAGCTGATCAGGAAAAATTCCCCAAAAAACCCTTTAACGGGGAAAAAAACGGTAGAAACCTCAGGAAGAGCAACTGAGGAGGGATCCCTCTTCCAGGACGGACAGACGTGCAATAGATGTCGTACAGAACAGATCAGCATAATAAATTAACAGTAATCCGTATGACACAATGAGACAGAGAGAGAGAGACAGAGAGAGAGAGAGACAGAGAGAGAGACAGAGAGAGAGAGAGAGACAGACAGACAGACAATAATGTTAATAGCTTACAACAACATTAATGAAAGTAATAATATTATAATTATGATTCTGGCTATTGTGGTACAATATGTTTAAAGTAAATATTAACATCTGATAAGATGTTAATATTTATCACTCCGGGTATCACCCTGGGTATCATCCTGGGTATCACCCTGGGTATCATCCTGGGTATCATCCTGGGTATCACCCTGGGTATCACACTGGTTATCACCCTGGTTATCATCCTGGTTATCACCTTCAGTATCACCCTGGGTATCACCCTGGTTATCATCCTGGGTATCACCCTGGTTATCACCCTGGTTATCATCCTGGTTATCACCTTCAGTATCACCCTGGGTATCACCCTGGTTATCATCCTGGGTATCACCCTGGTTATCATCCTGGGTATCACCCTGGTTATCATCCTGGTTATCACCCTCAGTATCACCCTGGGTATCATCCTGGTTATCACCCTGGTTATCATCCTGGTTATCACCTTCAGTATCACCCTGGGTATCACCCTGGTTATCATCCTGGGTATCACCCTGGTTATCATCCTGGTTATCACCCTGGTTATCACCCTGGGTATCATCCTGGTTATCATCCTGGTTATCATCCTGGGTATCATCCTGGTTATCACCCTGGTTATCATCCTAGGTATCACCCTGGTTATCATCCTGGTTATCACTCTCAGTATCACCCTGGGTATCATCCTGTTATCATCCTGGGTATCACCCTGGTTATCATCCTGGGTATCACCCTGGTTATCATCCTGGGTATCACCCTGGTTATCATCCTGGTTATCACCCTCAGTATCACCCTGGGTATCATCCTGGTTATCATCCTGGGTATCACCCTGGTTATCATCCTGGGTATCACCCTGGTTATCATCCTGGTTATCATCCTGGGTATCATCCTGGGCCCACATTCACAAAGATTCTCAGAGTCCTCTCAGAGAGCTCCTAACTTAGCCTAAAAATTCCTAGCAAGGAATCTTAGCTTAAGAGTGATTCAGGAAGTTTCTGAGAGCAACTCTGAGCAAGGAGGGGACAGAAACTTTTATCTTAGTGAGGAGGTGTGGTTGACCCCATTGCTAGGTATGACGCAGTCTTCTAAAAGCTGTGATTGGTTGTTACAAAAAGGAGAAAAAAACAAACAAAAAAACAAATGCACTCCTAGTAATGAATGGACAGTGAAATGAACCGATCATAGAACTTAGACTGTATTAAGAAATGTGTAATCGTTAAAATAATTTTATGTCATGATGATGTAACTCAGCAAAATTAAATTAATTGTTACACAGCTTCAAAATGTTTGAACGTACCTCATTCACATGCCGATTATCATATTGATTTGCTTATTGTTATGTTTACTCGCCATGTTGGTAATTTTACTACTTAATCTATTTGATATTAATGGTGGATGCAGACTCAGCTGTCAGCAGTTACTGTGATTGCTGGCCTCCTTGTAAAAAGCGGTTTGATTTGGCAGAATGACCAAAACAACAAATGAAATGGAGAAAAAACCACACCACCACACTCCTTGTATGTATAAAATAATATAGCCTACAACATGGAATTATTATGAACTGATTAGCCTATTGGTTGATTTTATTGTCATTTTTTTATTAGCCACATAGCCCTGCTACATTGCATACTTAACTACCTAAAGCAATCAGAAGTCCCGTGCCTCGGACAAGTGCTTGCGACCTTCTTTTGGTTTTGAATCGTGTTCGTCGTAGACCCACAGTACCTGAGGTTTCACACGGACTTGTCCGACTGTGAAGTGCAAAAATGAGTGCATCTTCAAGAGCCTCCATGCTTGAAAATCCGTGAAAAACCACTTGGAAACAGGAAATACACACATATTACTGCTGGTCTATTCACACTGGATTAGTATTACCTGAGGTAATTTTCCGGGACCCTTTTACAGAAGGTAAAAGTCATGGTAATCTTTACTGACATCATGTGGTAATGATTACTGACATGGCACATTCGGACGGGACTAAAATCTCTGGTAATTATTACTTTACCCCTCGTACCTCCTCCCTCCTCTTAACAGTTTTTCACCTTAGGAGCTCTGTTAAGGCCTAAGATGCTTTGTGAACAATTTTATCTTACCAAGAGAAAATTCTAAGAAAAATCTTGGAATTTAAGGAATTCTAAGATTTTTCTTAGAATGACATCACTAAGAGCTACTTTTAGTCTTAGAATTCTTTATGAATACAGGCCCTGGGTATCATCCTTGTTATCATCCTGGTTATCACCCTCGGTATCATCCTGGAATATCATCCTGGGTATCACCCTGGGTATCATTCTGGTTATCACCCTGGGTATCACCCTGGGTATCATCCTTGTTATCATCCTGGTTATCATCCTGGTTATCACCCTGGGTATCACCCTGGGTATCATCCTGGAATATCACCCTGGTTATCACCCTTGGTATCATCCTGGGTATCACCCTGGTTATCACCCTTGGTATCACCCTTGTTATCATCCTGGTTATCATCCTGGAATGTCACCCTGGGTATCACCCTGGGTATCACCCTTGTTATCATCCTGGTTATCATCCTGGAATGTCACCCTGGGTATCACCCTCGGTATCACCCTGGAATATCACCCTGGTTATCACCCTGGGTATCATCGTTGTTATCACCCCGGTTATCACCCTGGGTATCACCCTGGGTATCATCCTTGTTATCATCCTGGTTATCATCCTGGTTATCACCCTGGGTATCACCCTGGGTATCATCCTGGAATATCACCCTGGTTATCACCCTTGGTATCATCCTGGGTATCACCCTGGTTATCACCCTTGGTATCACCCTTGTTATCATCCTGGTTATCATCCTGGAATGTCACCCTGGGTATCACCCTCGGTATCACCCTCGATATCATCCTGGGTATCACCCTCAGTATCACCCTCGGTATCATCCTGGGTATCATCCTGGGTATCACCCTCGGTATCACCCTCGATATCATCCTGGGTATCACCCTCAGTATCACCCTCGGTATCACCCTGGTTATCATCCTGGGTATCACCCTCGGTATCACCCTTGGTATCACCCTCAGTATCACCCTCGGTATCACCCTGGTTATCATCCTGGGTATCACCCTCGATATCATCCTGGGTATCACCCTCAGTATCACCCTCGGTATCATCCTGGGTATCATCCTGGGTATCGCCCTCAGTATCACCCTCGGTATCATCCTGGGTATCACCCTGGGTGTCACCCTCGATATCACCCTGGGTATCATCCTGGGTGTCACCCTCAGTATCATCCTGGGTATCACCCTGGGTGTCACCCTCGATATCACCCTGGGTATCATCTTGGGTATCACCCTCAGTATCACCCTCGGTATCATCCTGGGTATCACCCTCGATATCATCCTGGGTATCATCCTGGGTATCACCCTGGGTGTCACCCTCGATATCATCCTGGGTATCATCCTGGGTGTCACCCTGGGTGTCACCCTCGATATCATCCTGGGTATCACCCTGGGTGTCACCCTCGATATCATCCTGGGTATCATCCTGGGTGTCACCCTGGGTGTCACCCTCGATATCATCCTGGGTATCATCCTGGGTGTCACCCTGGGTGTCACCCTCGATATCATCCTGGGTATCATCCTGGGTATCACCCTGGGTATCACCCTGGGTATCATCCTGGGTATCACCCTGGGTATCACCCTGGGTATCATCCTGGGTATCACCCTGGGTATCATCCTGGGTATTGATTTCCTAAATCCATTCAACACTGATTCACAAGCTCCCGATTCATCTGATATCGACATCACTCGATGGGAGACGTCAGTATATTAGAATCTTGCAGAGACTCAGAGAAATAAAACTTTAAACTTTACAAGGAATTATTTTATAAAGGAGATAAAATTCAGATAAGCAATAAAACTGAATAAATTATAACTAAATGTTGGTTGTATGATAACAACAGCAAAACGGAGAAAAGGAAGTGAACAGTTACGTCACAGCATCTGAGGAACGAAGACTTAATAATTTAAAGACCGCTGAGATTAACGCGGTTAAAGCTTCACATCTGTGGAAATGAGCCTGCGTTAAAACATCAATCTCAGATTTTATAAATCGACATCCGGTCATTATTATCTTTATTATCAAATATTATTATTATTGTTTTCAAATAAAGATCAATTTGATTTGAAATGATTTGAATCTGATGAATTGAATATTTTAACTTTTAACAGAAAACCTTTTAGATGTGATGTCAGCTGATGACATCAGAATATTATTTTATATACATCTCCTCACCCACCGCAGTCATACCATGTCTGTCTCACGATCCATGGTAACCACAGCGTCTGTCTCACGTTTCCATGTTAGCCACAGTGTCTGTCTCATGTTTCCATGGTAACCACAGTGTCTGTCTCTTGTTTCCAGGGTAACCAGAGTGTCTGATGGCTGCCACATTGAGATGAGGCTCGTTGTGGTCGAGATGACAGAACAAGACGTGAAAACGGAGCTGAAGTGTGTCGCTCAGAATCGAGGAGGGAGACAGGAAGTGGTCGCACAGCTTCAACTAGAAGGTGTGTGTGTGTGCATGTGTATGGCCACTGAAGCACTTTGACTATCATTGGATTTCAGGATGCAGTGGATTAGATCGAATCACAACACAAATTAAACATTAGCAGAACAAGGTTGTTGTCGTACTGCTGCTTAAAGAATATAAGCAAAACAAGCCCGAAAAAGGCACTAAGCACGGCATCATCAAGCATCTTGTTATCCGGAGCGAAGACTACAGTGTTTTCTTCCGGTAAACGTAAACACGTAACATCCGCCCCGCCCCCTATCCAATCAGAAACCTTCCCTGACCCAAACCTTGCGCAGACCCGAATAAAGGCGATTAAACTTATCTCCGTGTAAACCCTCATTCAGAATGAATATTTCTCATGTAAACTACCTGGAAAGACTTTAATTCTGAATGATTTCATTCAGATTTATTTAATTCCGAATGAGAAGCCATCATGTAACCGCACCCAGTGAAACAAGATGTTAATTAAAGTTACGAGACTCAAAACAGACATCTGTGTCCTGATGGAAGTCAACGGGAAAAATCTTTTCAACAGCCTCACATCAATCAATCAATCAATCAATTTTATTTATAAAGCCCAATATCACAAATCACAATTTGCCTCACAGGGCCTTACAGCATACGACATCCCTCTGTCCTTATGACCCTCACAGCTGATCAGGAAAAACTCCCCAAAAAACAGATGGACTGTCAAGGTGGACGGTTAGGGTGGACTGTTAAGATGGACTGTTAAGGTGGACTGTCAAGGTGGACGGTTAGGGTGGACTGTTAAGATGGACTGTTAAGGTGGACTGTTAAGATGGACGGTTAGGGTGGACTGTTAAGATGGACTGTTAAGGTGGACTGTCAAGGTGGACGGTTAGGGTGGACTGTTAAGGTGGACCAACTGTGATAACAAAGTTCATTCTTTCTATCTATCTGTGGCTGTTGTTCTGGAGTCAGATTATTGTTGTTGTTTATCAGGTTTTATTCTTTATGTAAATTTTCTGATGGTGTTTTGTAGGGCTGTAGTCAACCAAAGAAAATCTTGGTCGACTAAAGTCGCACATAATCTTCAACTAATCGATTAGTCGTGGGGGAAAAATAATCTGCACGTTATTTTTACTTCTGCAGTGGTGTGTCTGTGTCACTCTGCAGTTACACCTCCAAAACACTAGTCGGCGGTGGAGGACTGTGTTAAGAGTTGTAAAGTTTAGTTCAAATCAAACTTTATTTATATAGTTGATTCAAAACACACATTAAACACACATTAAACACACATTAAACATGGTTTAATAGAGACAGTTTCAAACACAAGTACACAAACTGGCTTCAGTATAAATCGCAGAACTGACAGACAAACACTTGTCTTTATCTGGACACATTTTCCCCACCAATACAAAATGCTAACGTTATTAGCACAAGTCTATGGCGTTTTACATTGTATAAATTAGCCTAGCGTCTAGCGATCTTTCCCTCTTCTCATGTAAAACCAGGGACAACAGCAACACTTAACAAAGGTAATGGTACATAATTTGGCTCCATTACAACTCACAACATTCACTGACAAAACAACTGTCTGATACTAAACATGTTTTCCAAGCAAATACAACATGCTAACGTTATTAGCGCCAGCCTATGGCGTTTTACATTGTATAAATTAGCCTAGCAGCTAGCGATCTTTTCCTCTTCTCATATAAAACCAGGGACAACAGCAACGTGTAACAAAGGTAACGGCACATAATTTGGCTCCATTACAACTCACAACATTCACCGACAAAACAACTGTCTTATACTAAACACGTTTTCCAAACAAATACAACATGCTAACATTATTAGCGCCAGCCTATGGCATTTTACACTGTAAAAATTAGCCTAGTGATGAGCGGAGATTTCCTCTGCTCATATGAAGCCAGGATAAATCCCTGAAGTATAAATCCCTGAAGGATAAATCACACACAAGACTTAAAATGCTATTTTAGTGGAGGCTTTACTGTCTTCACAATTTATTGTTTCTTATGTGTGAAATACAAGTAAATACAAGCTTTGTTTCCACTGAGGGAAATGGTGTCAGCTTACAGAGACAGACAGGAGGTCTGCGTCACCGCGACGCTGAGCGTGAGGGTGGGCGAGTTCAACTTTCTGTCAACAAAGGGCGTGTTTTGAAAACACCCCCATTTTCACAAGTAACTTAGCCTGTCCCCCCCCCCCCCCCCGCAGGAAATAATGGATTAATCCTGGAAAGCTGTTGATGTAGCACTTTTCTCCTTATGAAAGTAACACGGCGATTATTCGACTAATGAGAATTTGGTCGAACGAGAGCATAGCGACCAAATAATCGACCAGTCGACCAGGAGACTACAGCCCTAGTGTTTTATATTAATTCATATTTATATGTTTAAGTGTATTTTACACAGTTAACAGTATAATGTTTAAATTTTTCTATGCATTAAAGCAGCTGTTCTTTAATTTTGTTGAATGTTGTTTTGTGCTTGTTTTTATTTTAAGTATAAGTTAAGACACCGTTTATGGAACAGTGCCGCTTTAAAAGAATCATTTTAGCACCAGTGTAAAAACCCCAAAGATGTCCAACCATACAGACCATTATGTTCTATCTTGACTTTGTTGTCTTGTTTACAGTCTTAATGTCCGACTGTTCGTGTTTTTGACCACGTCTGATTCTGTTTTAACAACGGAGACAAATAGATCTCAGTAAATAACCAATGAACATAAAGACTAACGTCTCCTGACACTGACATGATCCTTAGTGATGATCGAGACGACCCTAACCCTCTGAATCACTCGCCTCCTCTTCTCTCTGCAGACTCCACATTTACATGGCTGGTGGTAGCTGCAGTGGGCGTGTCCTGCTTCCTGTCTGTGGTCTCTGTCTTCCTGTACGTCCTCTTCAAACCTAAAAGGAAAAAGAAGATGGATTACATCCTGGCTCGACAGAACAGCACCTTCTAACACAGACCCCTTTAATGTGTTTCAGTAGTCTGTCATGCACTGTGTGCATGTGAATTCATGCAGTGACATCACCAGGATGTGTTCAGGGTCCAACACTCCTTTTACAGAGACTTAATGTTTGTAAATCAGCAGCTACATTCAGCTCCAGTAACGTGCTGTTACTCAGTGTCCGTCATGTCTTTATTCTCCACTGAGCATTACTCAACAATGTGTTATCGCTTCAATAATGAGGCATCTGTTTCATTTAAGTATTATTTTACAGCCATAACTTTTCTTTCATGGATCCATGTCGAATCTGAGGCAGAAATATCCTGCTGGAATTTAACCCAAAACTAGGCCTATATGTGGACAAATTCAGTTCAGTCTTCTGTAACATCTGCGTCCACGTGTCCAATACACAGTTCAATATGAGGTCGTTCAAACACTCCATCAGATGATGTGTTCAGTGACCATGTCAGTCCAACACTGTCAGAGACATTTATAAAGTCACAAACACAAAGGAGGCAGATTATTAGAAACACCTCTCACTGACTCGTTCACAGCAGCAATTAATCAGTCAGTTTCCAACTATTAAATTAATCAACTCATTTGATAATTATTTAATTTCTCAGACTGAATATTTCCTGGTTTCTTTCCTCTGTGACAGTAAACTGAACATCTGTGAGGACGTCATTAAGAGAAACATTTTATAGATGAAACATTTACTGATTAATCAAAACAATTGACAGATTAATCAACCATGGAAATAATCGTGTGTTGCATCCCTCTTACAAACACAGAGACAATATTCACACTGGTGGTGATACCATCCTGTTGATAGTCTGATACCATCTTGTTGATAGTCAGATACCATCCTGTTGATAGTCAGATACCATCCTGTCGATGGTCGGATACCATCCTGTTGATAGTCAGATACCATCCTGTTTATAGTCTGATACCATCCTGTTGATGGTCGGATACCATCCTGTTGATAGTCAGATACCATCCTGTTTATAGTCTGATACCATCCTGTCGATAGTCAGATACCATCCTGTCGATATTCAGATACCATCCTGTCGATATTCAGATACCATCCTGTTGATAGTCAGATACCATCCTATTTATAGTCTGATACCATCCTGTCGATATTCAGATACCATCCTGTTGATAGTCAGATACCATCCTATTTATAGTCTGATACCATCCTGTCGATATTCAGATACCATCCTGTTGATAGTCAGATACCATCCTATTTATAGTCTGATACCATCCTGTCGATATTCAGATACCATCCTGTCGATATTCAGATACCATCCTGTTGATAGTCAGATACCATCCTATTTATAGTCTGATACCATCCTGTCGATATTCAGATACCATCCTGTCGATAGTCTGATACCATCCTGTTGATAGTCAGATACCATCCTGTTGATATTCAGGCTCGCAAGCTGCTGTGTTGGACTGCATTAGATTTTACAGTATATATTTACAGTTTATTTTTTAAAATGCAGTAAAGCTCTCAGGGAAACATCTTGTACGTTAAAAGTAGAAAGTTAAGTCTGTTTTTAAATGTCTGACCATTTATATATCAAATCTGAATAAAGGAGTGATGTGTGAAAAAGCTCTGTATCCATGTCTATGTTTGATTAAATGAAGTATTTTAAAGTTATAATCTTAAAAAATAAACATTAGATTATTATATTTAAAGTATTTGATGGTTTAACTGTTGTGATGACTGCTCTTACATCGCTACAACTTGATGTCGCAGTGACAGGTTCAATGTTTCCTTCTAACACAGTGAAGAAGAAACGATCCATTAAATACCACAAACCTCAAACTGTGAGCTGAGTGTGGAAATGTCACATCTGATTTTACATGACGCACATTTATTTATTTACTTAATTAGGTTTCTGTGGGCCCTTGAACGCAGCACAGGCAGAAAATACAATATACCTCCTCAGGCGTTGGTACTCCGTCTGTGTCCAGATTACGATCTGTGCCCTCAGATTGTGGTGCTCCATCTGTGTCCTGTAATTGTAATTTCATTTTCTTTGTGTATTCTTTGTGTTTTCAAATACTTCAGAATGTCTAGACCTCTTAACCTCACACCTAGATACAAAATCCTGCAGGATACGCCAGGTGTGAAACACACCCTAGGGGGTCGGAGCCAATAGCTGCGGCAGACGAAAGAGTTTGAAAACAATGGGTAGGGGCACTGCTCCCTGCTGCAGACAGAAGGGTGTGAAACACACCGTAAGAGGCCTTCCTCAGGTATAAATGTTTAGGCTTTCCTATGTTCGGGGTCTTTCGTCATTCTGACCGCTCGTGTGATGACTGACCTTTTCTTTGCAAAGAAAATAAAAACCTTGTCGGCCGGCAGAAGTCTCTATTTCATTATTCACCAGCAGCAGAGAATTTCCACAACAATTTGGTGTCAGAAGGTGTCACATTTGGAATGGGGAGATTTCCGTCGAGGTTGGACCTCTGGAGGGGCCTATTGTGGATGTTATGAGAATGAGAAGGAAATATGGGGATAAAAGTCTAAAATATTTAAATGTCTGGACAGCTGAGTTTGGTTTCCCAATAGGGGGATCCCTCAGTTTAAAAAAACATCAAAATTAGAAAAAAAACTGAAGGGCAAAGAACAAGAAATGAGAAGGAAAAAGAAAGTTTCTGTGAAAAAAAAAAAAATTGAAAAATTGAAATTATAGAAGGTCAAAAAGAATGTTTACAGATGTGGAAAGGAGAAGCTTTAAATGTGAATAGGTTGAAACCAATGAAAAGCAAAATTCACACACACACAAAGAACACCAGACTCGCAGGTCTCCTCTTCTTTGTTTCCACAGTTGGCGGCTTTGAAGCTGGATCCAGATCTCAACGGCAACCCACCATTTCATCCTTCATTCAACACCTGCAGCGGCCTTCAACTACCTGATGAGTCAAGCGATTCTCCAGATGTGTGGGAAATTCATCTCTGCAATTGTTTCTTAAATGGACTAAAACCGGACATTGCCTCAGCTGTTACAAGTGCCTGCATCGTTTGGAATGATGCACGCCTGTCCGAACTTCGCAGACACGCCATACATGCCCATGACCAAATACCCTAAAATAAAGAAAAAAAGAAGAGACAACACAGAAGGAGCTTCACATGGCAGCAATAACCATGTATAACACAGTTATACAACATGGACAACCAGGTCATGAACTTAGAGGGAAAGAACGTGGCCGACACAAGAACTGGGGAAGAAAAACTCCAAATGATGTCTGTTTCCTCTGTGGCCAACGTGGACATTGAAAACGTGATTGTCACAGAAATACCTCATCAAACCTCAGTACACAAGTTGGACTGAAAATGGATGGGGGTTGTTGGAGAGAGATGGACTCCTGCTGACAAGCCAAGCCAACTTGTGGGGCTGGAAGAAGGTACTGCACCACACACACACACACATACACACACACACACACACTGAGCAGATTAATACACAAGCTATTGAGAGTTCAGACAACACATATGCAATTGCTCTAACATATGTTCACTACACATCTGATCATTTCAATAAGTTTCCACAACATACATTGACCATCACAGAACAAAATGTTGTATTCTTAGTTGACTCAGAAGCCACACATTTCTGTGATAGAAGTTTTAGAATTCACTAAAAAACCAAAATTAAGTGGAGATTATGTGTACTCTGTTGGTTCATCAGGTCAAACAATTAGAGAAAGCATTACTATCCCACTCAAATGTGCGGATGAGTCAAATACAAGCTCCAAACATGCATTCTTGCTCTCTGAAGTCTGTCCCATTAACCTGATGGGCAGGGACTTGATGTGCAAATTAGGCCTTTGTCTGATCTCAACCCCAGACGGTGTCAAAGTTCACAGACTATCTGATCTAGAGCCAAATTTTTCACACTCCTTTGTTCACCACACCCCAGACCTACAGTATGCATATCAATGGAAATTGCAACCATCAGCTGCCTCTGAGACTGTGACTTTAGCTAGAGAAACAGTTTCATCAGCTACAATAGATTTTATGACATCAGAGGACCTGCATTGCACCTCTCATGTGTCACCAGGACCTGATGAGCCATATGAGGAAGATTGGTTGAGGGAGAGATTTGACAAACTCACATTGACACACGTTTATTGAACACAACACAAGTGTGCTATATCAGTCTCTCTCACACCAGCTCAATGTGACATGTACACCATGGACCATTCAGTCCCACACATCACACTTGCAAAAAACACACAGATAACCATGAAGATTTGGGCCCATTTATAAAATCATGTCAGTGCGCAGCCGATTGGCAAGAAACATCTGATCGATCTATTTTATTTTCACCAACACTGCAGTGCTACTCTAATACTTTAACATCTATTGTGCACACTCAAAGAAAAATCCAGCTGGTACCTAGAAGCACTTCGAAATTTTTTTGTTTTTTGTCCGAAGAACAACCTACACAGCCCCACAGGAGGTCCCTAAGACACTGTGGGCTGTCAGTAAGTATGATGTTGGCCTCATCAAAGACTGTGAACCTGTTCTCATCACTCCAAAATCAGACTTTAGACCTTGCAAGGCTCAATATCCACTTAAACAAGAAGCCATCAACGGCATACCACCAGTCTTTGAGTCTCTTAAAGCAGCAGGAGTAATTGTTCCCTGTGATGACTCTCCAATGCGCATACCTTTGTTCCATTTAGCTCCCAAAATTCAATGCTGCTGTTTGTAAATGCCTTGCTCATACTAACAACTCAGATTCTGTCTCTCTAGGAAACGCAAGAGCTGATGCCACTGCAAAAAGAGCTGCACTCCAACCCACTATCCTTGATACTTTGTTTGTTTCAACTCCAGTCTCTATTCCCAGCTCCCTTACAGCAATACAGTCCTTACCACACCACAAGAAAAGATGTTGTGGAGACGCTGCGGTGCCACACAGGAAGAAGCAGTGTGACGGGGACCCGATGACAAACCTTACCTGCCCAAACATTTCTTTCCTCACTTTGCGAAACTGACACATGGATTGGACCATGTGTCAAAAGGGGGGATGTTGGATGCCATAACTCAGCACTGGTTCACCAAAGGGTTTTCAGTTCATGCACAGAAGTTTTGTCAATCATGTATGGTTTGTGCAACACATAATGCAGGTAAAACCAAAACAATCACACACGCTGCTCACCCACCACCAGACAGACCATTCCAACATTTGAATACCAACTAAACTGAGCAGCGATAATGGCTCACACTTTGTCAATTCTGCAATAACCCAAATCAGTAATTTTCTTGCCATTGACCTCAAACAACATTGTGCATACCACGCTGCCAGTGGAGGTGCTGTCGAACGAGAAAATGGCACTCCGAAATCAAAATTGGCCAACTGTTGTGAGGAAACGGTACTGTCATGGACAAAAGCTCTGCCTATTGTCCTAATGCATATGAGAATGAGAAAAAGGTCCAGAGTGAACATGAGTCCCTTTGAAATTCTTTTTGGCAGACCTCCATCCCTAGGAGTGGAGCCTGTAACCAGGCCACTCCCCTCCACTGGCCTATGTGAAGATGACATGTTACAATATTGCAAAAACTTATCTTCCACTCTCTCTCTAATCTTTCAGCAGATGAAATCAGCCCTTCCACCACCAGCTTCCACATCACTCCATGATTTTCAACCTGGCGACTGGGTGGTGATAAAGGACCTAAGAAGGCAACACTGGCACTCCAAATGCTGGCGAGGTCCATTCCAGGTGCTCCTGACAATGCATACAGCCACTGCAGGAAGGTCCCTGAGCCAACAGAGGAACTCAGCTGTCGATGCGAGGACGGACAATGCAAGGATGAACAACGCCAGGACGAACAACGCCAGGACGAACGAGCTCATCAGAGGACGACACGAGGAGTAACTCTGTGAATTCATCAGACACCAACTAGACGTGCAGGACTAGCAACGCAAACCTTTTCCCACCAGACTACACCATGCACCACCTGATCCTGACCCTATCATGCGATACTGATAAAGACCTACACCTACAAACCTGCTAAGACTGTCACTCTGACAGAAGGACAAAGTGTAACATTCAGCTGTACTGTTTCACCCCGAAATTTGACAATCAGGTCAAATTCACACATATTATGAACGTTAACAATGCCGATCAAAATTCAGCCTCATTTCACATTCCTGATCCCCATCATTACACCAGCTCAGACTCTGACTCTAATGATGACAATTTGTAAATGTTTTCTTTTTTTGTTTTTGTTTTTTTGTCTCTCTCTCTCTCTCTCTCTCCTTCAATTTTTACATACATATCTTTTGTTCCCTTTCTTTTTTTTGTTTGTGATTAATCAATAATCAAAAGGGGGAATTGTAATTGTAATTTCATTTTCTTTGTGTATTCTTTGTGTTTTCAAATACTTCAGAATGTCTAGACCTCTTAACCTCACACCTAGATACAAAATCCTGCAGGATACGCCAGGTGTGAAACACACCCTAGGGGGTCGGAGCCAATAGCTGTGGCAGACGAAAGAGTTTGAAAATGTTTAGGCTTTCCTATGTTCGGGGTCTTTCGTCATTCTGACCGCTCGTGTGATGACTGACCTTTTCTTTGCAAAGGAAATAAAAACCATTATTATTATTAACCATTCATTATTCACCAGCAGCAGAGAATTTCCACAACAGTCCAGATTACGATCTGTGCCCTCAGAATGTGGTGCTCCGTCTGTGTCCAGATTTCGATCTGCGTCCTCAGACTGTGGTGCTCAGTCTGTGTCCAGATTACGATCTGGGCCTTCAGACTGTGGTGCTCCGTCTGTGTCGAGATTACGATCTGGGCCCTCAGATTGTGGTGCTCCGTCTGTGTCCAGATTATGATCTGCGTTCTCAGACTGTGGTGCTCCGTCTGTGTCCAGATTACGATCTGGCCCCTCAGATTGTGGTGCTCTGTCTGTGTCCAGATTACGATCTGCACCCTCAGATTGTGGTGCTCCGTCTGTGTCCAGATTACGATCTGCGTCCTCAGAATGTGGTGCTCCGTCTGTGTCCAGATTACGATCTGCGCCCTCAGAATGTGGTGCTCCGTCTGTGTCCAGATTACGATCTGCGTCCTCAGAATGTGGTGCTCCGTCTGTGTCCAGATTACGATCTGCGTCCTCAGAATGTGGTGCTCCGTCTGTGTCCAGATTACGATCTGCACCCTCAGAATGTGGTGCTCCATCTGTGTCCAGATTACGATCTGCGTCCTCAGAATGTGGTGCTCCATCTGTGTCCAGATTAAGATCTGCGCCCTCAGATTGTGGTGCTCCATCTGTGTCCAGATTACGATCTGCACTCTCAAAATGTGGTGCTCCGTCTGTGTCCAGATTACGATCTGCGCCCTCAGATTGTGGTGTTCCGTCTGTGTCCAGATTACGATCTGCGCTCTCAAAATGTGGTGCTCCGTCTGTGTCCAGATTACGATCTGCGCCCTCAGAATGTGGTGTCTGTCTGTGTCCATATTACGATCTGTGCCCTCAGAATGTGGTGCTCCGTCTGTGTCCAGATTACGATCTGCGCCCTCAGATTGTGGTGTTTGTCTGTGTCCATATTACGATCTGCGCCCTCAGAATGTGGTGCTCCGTCTGTGTCCAGATTACGATCTGCACCCTCAGATTGTGGTGCTCCATCTGTGTCCAGATTACAATCTGCGCCCTCAGATTGTGGTGTCTGTCTGTGTCCAGATTACGATCTGCGCCCTCAGATTGTGGTGCTCCATCTGTGTCCAGATTACAATCTGCGCCCTCAGATTGTGGTGTCTGTCTGTGTCCATATTATGATATGCGCCCTCAGATTGTGGTGCTCCGTCTGTGTCCAGATTATGATATGCGCCCTTGGAATGTGGTGCTCCGTCTGTGTCCAGATTACGATCTGCGTATTCAGATTGTAGTGCTCTGTCTGTGTCCAGATTATGATCTGCGTCCTCAGATTGTGGTGCTCTGAATAACAGAACTGAATATAAATTTTGACAACACTCTTCATGTCCAATTCCAAAGAAAAGAAGTAGACAGTAAACGCCACAGATAATGGACTGAGTGAGAAACTTTGTGATACTACTAATTTTTTTTATCACAGTTTTTAGGGCTCAGTGAGGTCAGAGGCAGAACACTGATACCGTGGACTCACAGCAACATGTAATTCAAGTGTTTCTACTTTCTCTTAGCTGTCGGCTGAGTGTGGGAGGAAACTGTCGCAGACACAGACAGAACATGTAAACTCTATACAGAAAGGCCTCCACCCGCCCTCCAGGCCACTGTACCTGCACAGAAACAGAAACACACATAACTATTACTCATAAAGACGTATTCTCGTTAACTCCTCAGCTCAGACACCACAGTCAGTAGATAGAGTCAGACACAGTTAAGTAGACAAAATAAAACTTTTATTTATATACATGTATATATATGTATATGTATATATACATGTGTATATGTGTGTACATATATATATATATAAACGGCGAATCCTGCCGGTTGTGGGTTGAACGGGGGTCACAGACACAGATAGGAATATGTATTCCTGTCAAAAGTGTGCTCCGCGGCACAAGATAACGGCTTACCGGCGACGGAGAAGCCGGGCTCCAGGTCCACTTCACAGGTGTGCCTTATCAGGGTTAATTAGTGGAATTTCTTGCTTTATCAATGGGGTTGGGATCATCAGTTGTGTTGTGCAGAAGTCAGGTTAATACACAGCCGACAGCCCTATTGGACAACTGTTAAAATTCATATTATGGCAAGAACCAATCAGCTAACTAAAGAAAAACAAGTGGCCATCATTACTTTAAGAAATGAAGGTCAGTCAGTCCGGAAAATTGCAAAAACTTTAAATGTGTCCCCAAGTGGAGTCGCAAAAACCATCAAGCGCTACAACGAAACTGGCACACATGAGGACCGACCCAGGAAAGGAAGACCAAGAGTCACCTCTGCTTCTGAGGATAAGTTCATCCGAGTCACCAGCCTCAGAAATGGCAAGTTAACAGCAGCTCAGATCAGAGACCAGATGAATGCCACACAGAGTTCTAGCAGCAGACCCATCTCTAGAACAACTGTTAAGAGGAGACTGCGCCAATCAGGCCTTCATGGTCAAATAGCTGCTAGGAAACCACTGCTAAGGAGAGGCAACAAGCAGAAGAGATTTGTTTGGGCCAAGAAACACAAGGAATGGACATTAGACCAGTGGAAATCTGTGCTTTGGTCTGATGAGTCCAAATTTGAGATCTTTGGTTCCAACCGCCGTGTCTTTGTGAGACGCAGAAAAGGTGAACGGATGGATTCCACATGCCTGGTTCCCACTGTGAAGCATGGAGGAGGAGGTGTGATGGTGTGGGGGTGTTTTGCTGGTGACACTGTTGGGGATTTATTCAAAATTGAAGGCACACTGAACCAGCATGGCTACCACAGCATCCTGCAGCGACATGCCATCCCATCCGGTTTGCGTTTAGTTGGACGATCATTTATTTTTCAACAGGACAATGACCCCAAACACACCTCCAGGCTGTGTAAGGGCTATTTGACCAAGAAGGAGAGTGATGGAGTGCTGCGGCAGATGACCTGGCCTCCACAGTCACCGGACCTGAACCCAATCCAGATGGTTTGGGGTGAGCTGGACCGCAGAGTGAAGGCAAAGGGGCCAACAAGTGCTAAACACCTCTGGGAACTCCTTCAAGACTGTTGGAAAACCATTTCAGGTGACTACCTCTTGAAGCTCATGGAGAGAATGCCAAGAGTGTGCAAAGCAGTAATCAGAGCAAAGGGTGGCTATTTTGAAGAAACTAGAATATAAAACATGTTTTCAGTTATTTCACCTTTTTTTGTTAAGTACATAACTCCACATGTGTTCATTCATAGTTTTGATGCCTTCAGTGAGAATCTACAATGTAAATAGTCATGAAAATAAAGAAAACGCATTGAATGAGAAGGTGTGTCCAAACTCTTGACCTGTACTGTACATATATATATATATATATATATATATATATATATACATACTGTATATGTGTGTGTGTTATCGGTTATCATTTATCGGTATCGGCCTTTAGGAGGTGAAAGTCATCGGTTATTAGTATCGGTTTAAAAGAAAAGTTATCGTGCATCCCTAATATATATATATATATATATGTATATACACACACATATATGTATATGATTAACTCATATCGCAGCGGTGCCTGGACAGCGTGACGTGTGTGGTTGTGCTGCTGCCGTGGTCCTGCCAGATGCCTCCTGCTGCTGCTGCCATCATTAGTCATTAGTCATACTTCTACTGTTATTATACACATATGACTATTGTCACACATGTATACTGTCAGATATTAATACATACTTTCAACATATTGTACCACAGTAGCCAGAACTATAACTATAATATTATTACTTTCAATAATGTTGTTGTAAGCTACTGTTATTACCTGCATCGCTCTCTCTGTCTCTCTCTCTGTCTCTCTCTCTCTCTCTCTCTGTCTCTCTCTCTGTCTCATTGTGTCATATGGATTACTGTTAATTTATCATGTTGATCTGTTCTGTACGACATCTATTGCACGTCTGTCCGTCCTGGAAGAGGGATCCCTCCTCAGTTGCTCTTCCTGAGGTTTCTACCGTTTTTTTTTCCCCATTAAAGGGTTTTTTTGGGAGTTTTTCCTGATCAGCTGTGAGGGTCATAAGGACAGAGGGATGTCGTATGCTGTAAAGCCCTGTGAGGCAAATTGTGATTTGTGATATTGGGCTTTATAAATAAAATTGATTGATTGATTGATTGATATATATATATGTATATATATATATATATATATACATACATATATATGTGTATATATATACCACAGGTTTATGTTTTAAACATATATATATGTATACATATATGTGTGTGTGTGTATATATATATATATATACATATATATGTGTATGTGTGTGTGTATATATATATATATATATATATATATATATATATATATATGTGTATATTAGGGGTGTAATGGTACACAAAAATCTCGGTTCGGTACGTACCTCGGTACACAAGTCACGGTTCGGTTTTTTTCGGTACAGTAATGAAAAAAAATAGACAACTATTAAATATCTTTTACTTATTGGTAACCTTATTAAAACATACCACCACAGCAGTTTTTACACAATTTTTGAATGAAACAAATACATATAAAATCCTGCTTTTCCACATTGTTTGAATGAAAATAGAAATATTAAAGTGAAAAATAAAATCCTGCTGTTTTTTTAACACATTTTTTGAATGAAAAATATAAATATACATTTCTGCTTTAACAGTTTTACTCAATTAAAATAAAAAGTATAGTGCAGCTGGTCAGCTTTAAAGCCTGCTCAGATTCAGTTTTACTAGGAACTTACTTAGCTTTCCCACTTTGTTAAAGTGCAGTAAACAAAACATGCTTATATCTAAAGTGCAGTTTAAACAATTTTACTCAACTCCAATGGCGTTGATTATTTCTTTAGCGCGATGGTCAGGGAAACGCTCTTTCTTTTTAAACGATGACGATATCGTAGTTTGCAGCAGATTGCTTTTTCTAGTCGTGCCGGTTAACGTTCAAACTTGGGTGGTGTCGCTTTAGATGCGTTAGCATGTTAGACGTGTTTCCAAGTACATACCCGACCGCTGTTCTGCAGTGTCGGCACACTGCTTTTGTCTTGTCCACTTGTTTATTTCCATCTCTGTATTTTACCCTGAAACCAAAGTGTTCCTAAACGGAGGACTTAAGGTTTGCGGTTGGGTCTTCAGGTTCGTCAGGCTCACTTGCCATGTTGTCAAAATGCGAGAATGCGCTGCACAAAGTGAAAGCGGAGATTTACGGGACTCAGTCCGTCACTCAATTATGTCCGTCAGGGAACTAGATATACTAGATGGTTTGGCTCGCAAAAACGGAATTAAAATGAAACAAAATAAAATAAAATAATATCCTGCGCCCAATAATTCGGTACAGGGTCGTGCCGAACCGAAAGTCACGTACCGAACAGTTCGACACAAATACATGTACCGTTACGGCCCTAGTGTATATACATATATATACATATATATATATATATGTATGTATATATATGTAAATATACACAGATATATATGTGTGTGTATATATATATATATATATATATACAGTACAGGCCAAAAGTTTGGACACACCTTCTCATTCAATGCGTTTTCTTTATTTTCATGACTATTTACATTGTAGATTCTCACTGAAGGCATCAAAACTATGAATGAACACATGTGGAGTTATGTACTTAACAAAAAAAGGTGAAATAACTGAAAACATGTTTTATATTCTAGTTTCTTCAAAATAGCCACCCTTTGCTCTGATTACTGCTTTGCACACTCTTGGCATTCTCTCCATGAGCTTCAAGAGGTAGTCACCTGAAATGGTTTTCCAACAGTCTTGAAGGAGTTCCCAGAGGTGTTTAGCACTTGTTGGCCCCTTTGCCTTCACTCTGCGGTCCAGCTCACCCCAAACCATCTGGATTGGGTTCAGGTCCGGTGACTGTGGAGGCCAGGTCATCTGCCGCAGCACTCCATCACTCTCCTTCTTGGTCAAATAGCCCTTACACAGCCTGGAGGTGTGTTTGGGGTCATTGTCCTGTTGAAAAATAAATGATCGTCCAACTAAACGCAAACCGGATGGGATGGCATGTCGCTGCAGGATGCTGTGGTAGCCATGCTGGTTCAGTGTGCCTTCAATTTTGAATAAATCCCCAACAGTGTCACCAGCAAAACACCCCCACACCATCACACCTCCTCCTCCATGCTTCACAGTGGGAACCAGGCATGTGGAATCCATCCGTTCACCTTTTCTGCGTCTCACAAAGACACGGCGGTTGGAACCAAAGATCTCAAATTTGGACTCATCAGACCAAAGCACAGATTTCCACTGGTCTAATGTCCATTCCTTGTGTTTCTTGGCCCAAACAAATCTCTTCTGCTTGTTGCCTCTCCTTAGCAGTGGTTTCCTAGCAGCTATTTGACCATGAAGGCCTGATTGGCGCAGTCTCCTCTTAACAGTTGTTCTAGAGATGGGTCTGCTGCTAGAACTCTGTGTGGCATTCATCTGGTCTCTGATCTGAGCTGCTGTTAACTTGCCATTTCTGAGGCTGGTGACTCGGATGAACTTATCCTCAGAAGCAGAGGTGACTCTTGGTCTTCCTTTCCTGGGTCGGTCCTCATGTGTGCCAGTTTCGTTGTAGCGCTTGATGGTTTTTGCAACTCCACTTGGGGACACATTTAAAGTTTTTGCAATTTTCCGGACTGACTGACCTTCATTTCTTAAAGTAATGATGGCCACTCGTTTTTCTTTAGTTAGCTGATTGGTTCTTGCCATAATATGAATTTTAACAGTTGTCCAATAGGGCTGTCGGCTGTGTATTAACCTGACTTCTGCACAACACAACTGATGGTCCCAACCCCATTGATAAAGCAAGAAATTCCACTAATTAACCCTGATAAGGCACACCTGTGAAGTGGAAACCATTTCAGGTGACTACCTCTTGAAGCTCATGGAGAGAATGCCAAGAGTGTGCAAAGCAGTAATCAGAGCAAAGGGTGGCTATTTTGAAGAAACTAGAATATAAAACATGTTTTCAGTTATTTCACCTTTTTTTGTTAAGTACATAACTCCACATGTGTTCATTCATAGTTTTGATGCCTTCAGTGAGAATCTACAATGTAAATAGTCATGAAAATAAAGAAAACGCATTGAATGAGAAGGTGTGTCCAAACTTTTGGCCTGTACTGTATATATGTATATATATATATATATATATATATATATATGTTTAAACCTGTGGTTAAATGTAAATATAAAGTCAGAATTATTTACAGAAAATAAAAATAGTTTCATATTTAAAACAGTGATGACATATATTAGTAGTGATTCACAAGTCCAAGTTATCTGTGTTTTTTTATTTAGAGGACGATTTGATCAGTTTGTCTGCAGTATTTTAATCTCACGTTTCCCTGAGCAACCACCAGAGGGCTCCACATGACAGAGTGTTACATGGAGCCTTCAGAGACAGAAACATAAACCATGAACTCCAGACGGCTGCTCTCATCAACCTGACATGAATGAGTGTCATTAAGGATTAATGAGTATAATTAAGGATTACTGTGACAGAACAGAGTGGGACAAACACCAATCTGTGTCTTTATATGAATTAACTTGTGTCCTCTCAGATTAAAACAGTAGCAGGGTGTGAATCATCTGAGCAGCAGGATCCAGCCTGTTCTCCTCCCTCTTATTGCTTCACACATTAGGACACTCGCTGGCTTTCAACAGATCCTGAAAAGGAAGTTGCAACATGTGCTGAAGTCTCCACAGAAGAGGAAGTCACAGCTGGAACAGACCTGAACTCAGATTTCAGTGTTTTTCTTTTTTTAAAAGATGTTTTACAGGACTGTCATGTGACCTGAGGAGACTGCTGCCTTTACAGGACGACTCGAGTCAGACGGGTGAGTTCTCTGAACACTGTAACATGAGAGTTGGGATCATTATAGTACTCTGTGCAACCACATCTGTCCTCGCCGTTGACTGACTGCAGGACGACCTGCTACACATCTGTCCTCGTCGTTAACTGACTGCAGGACGACCTGCTACACATCTGTCCTCGTCGTTGACTGACTGCAGGACGACCTGCTACACATCTGTCCTCGCCGTTTACTGACTGTAGGACGACCTGCTACACATCTGTCCTCGCTGTTGACTGACTGTAGGACGGCCTGCTACACATCTGTCCTCGCTGTTGACTGACTGTAGGACGACCTGCTCCACATCTGTTTCTTCTCTTTCATAAACCTGAACTCGACTGGAGACACAAAATGATTTTTTTTACAGGTGGAAGAAACAGAAGTTTACAGTGGGGCAGAACAACAGTTCAGTCATGTTGCTCTGCTGTGACTCTGAATGAGTCATGTTTAAATCTGTCAGGATCTGTCAGCAGGAAGTGAGTGCTGACTCACACACGTGCATGTTCACCACTGCTGCAGTTTACAAATCATCAATTACTCAAAAAAAAAAGCTGTTCGTTTTTTCTCATTAAAAAGGTCTCAAAAGATCCAAAACTCAGAAGACATCACCATCATGATCATCATTGTAGGAAATATTGATTGTTACCTAATTTATAATTTATTCTGTGGCAGCTTTTATTAAATAAATGCTTGCCGACATTCTCCACCATTTTGTATGAAAAGTTTGATTGATATGATTCATTTAGGGTTTGCATTCTCCACTATTACATATGTAAGGTTTGTTTGATTATAAACAGTTTATTCAGGTGCCTACGTTTTTCACCATGAATACTGTAGGGTTTGATTAGCTCAATATTAGGAAAAAGTGACGTTAATAAGAATTATTAAACATAACCACTTTAATTATTCATCCAGCGATATAATTTCATAGTCAGACTAATAAAACCACACCTCTTGCTGATCAGACAAGAATGTTTAACGCACTTTGGGGAAATTATTAATTATCACTTGTCAATTCAAATAGAGCTCAAATAGCCAGAATCTTTGCAACCGTAAAGTGACTGAATGTAATCCTACAGAAAACCAAGACAACGACTTTATAGACAAACATTTATTCTAAACTACTGACACAGAAGACCAAGACACAATACAACTAATAACAGACAAGGCAATGAGTAAATGCAACTATGAGTGGAATGAAATGAATACAGCGATGCTAATGAATGAATGACCAGAGTGAACGAGATGAAGCAGTGAGCAATGGTGAGATAATTATCAGAGGAAACTTTAACATGGACCTGTGAAAAGCACCATTCAACAGCTGAGAGGCATGGAAAGCCAAAAAAAAGGGAATCATCTGAAAACTTAGGGGAAATCCTAGTTTTATCTAATGCTCCCTACCATACTTATTAAACTACGCATCAAACCCCAGCACTGGAAAATTATGTTGTTTCACCTGAGTTGTAGCAGACCAGAAAGAAGATGCTCTGGAGGGGGAAGAGGAGAAAGCAGCGCTGCTCCTTGGTGTGAACCGCTCCTGGTGCTGTCCCACGGGGCAGCCTGCTCAGCTGGTCCTCCTCGGTCGAACTTCTTTGAGCCCTTGGGCACTTTTGGGCGTTCTTGAGCCTACATGGCAACTTTGGCTCAGGTGAGCTTGGCCCTCCATGTCATCTTTACACACCCAGTGTGGGCATGCAGGAGTCTGCCTTTCTTCAGTCCTGACCTTGTTGGTCCAGGACACAGGAGTTAGGCAGACCTTGTGGCATAAAGTTCTTTCTGTTGGGTTTCAGCATGTTCAGTTCTGCTCAGGATGCAATCAAATTGCCCAGCGGGGCCACGCTGGATGGGGCCCAGCATGGCCCGCCAGCTTCTGAAAAGTTCTACTTCAAGTTCTTCTTTTTCTTTAACTTCTTAAAGAAACTTTACTTAACAAGACAAAAAGTCTCTTCTCATCTTATAGTTGATAAAAGGGGTTGGAATTGGCAGGCAGGCTCCGCCCTCTGTGCTGTGATTGGCCTTGCCAACTGTCTGTCTCTGGCTGATGTCCAGTAGGAGCAGTTCACTGTCACTGGCGGGACATTTCACTCCTCCCCTCCTGTATCTTTGCTAGTTTAAAGTTTAATTTACTTTAATTGCTTCCTAGATAGTTAATGAAACTTGGAACATTTCTAATGCTTCCATATTTACCAACGAGGCGCTGTCTGCTATTGAATGGTACCAAACACACATTGTCTGCAACAGGATATTACCAACTTATAAATAAGTGGTCAACAGACACTACTAATTCAGATTTAAATGTTATACATGGTAATCATGTTATAACATCATATATATATATATATATATATATATATATATATATATATATATACATATATACAGTACAGGCCAAAAGTTTGGACACACCTTCTCATTCAATGCGTTTTCTTTATTTTCATGACTATTTACATTGTAGATTCTCACTGAAGGCATCAAAACTATGAATGAACACATGTGGAGTTATGTACTTAACAAAAAAAGGTGAAATAACTGAAAACATGTTTTATATTCTAGTTTCTTCAAAATAGCCACCCTTTGCTCTGATTACTGCTTTGCACACTCTTGGCATTCTCTCCATGAGCTTCAAGAGGTAGTCACCTGAAATGGTTTTCCAACAGTCTTGAAGGAGTTCCCAGAGGTGTTTAGCACTTGTTGGCCCCTTTGCCTTCACTCTGCGGTCCAGCTCACCCCAAACCATCTGGATTGGGTTCAGGTCCGGTGACTGTGGAGGCCAGGTCATCTGCCGCAGCACTCCATCACTCTCCTTCTTGGTCAAATAGCCCTTACACAGCCTGGAGGTGTGTTTGGGGTCATTGTCCTGTTGAAAAATAAATGATCGTCCAACTAAACGCAAACCGGATGGGATGGCATGTCGCTGCAGGATGCTGTGGTAGCCATGCTGGTTCAGTGTGCCTTCAATTTTGAATAAATCCCCAACAGTGTCACCAGCAAAACACCCCCACACCATCACACCTCCTCCTCCATGCTTCACAGTGGGAACCAGGCATGTGGAATCCATCCGTTCACCTTTTCTGCATCTCACAAAGACACGGCGGTTGGAACCAAAGATCTCAAATTTGGACTCATCAGACCAAAGCACAGATTTCCACTGGTCTAATGTCCATTCCTTGTGTTTCTTGGCCCAAACAAATCTCTTCTGCTTGTTGCCTCTCCTTAGCAGTGGTTTCCTAGCAGCTATTTGACCATGAAGACCTGATTGGCGCAGTCTCCTCTTAACAGTTGTTCTAGAGATGGGTCTGCTGCTAGAACTCTGTGTGGCATTCATCTGGTCTCTGATCTGAGCTGCTGTTAACTTGCCATTTCTGAGGCTGGTGACTCGGATGAACTTATCCTCAGAAGCAGAGGTGACTCTTGGTCTTCCTTTCCTGGGTCGGTCCTCATGTGTGCCAGTTTCGTTGTAGCTTGATGGTTTTTGCACATTTAAAGTTTTTGCAATTTTCCGGACTGACTGACCTTCATTTCTTAAAATAATGATGGCCACTCGTTTTTCTTTAGTTAGCTGACTGGTTCTTGCCATAATATGAATTTTAACAGTTGTCCAATAGGGCTGTCGGCTGTGTATTAACCTGACTTCTGCACAACACAACTGATGGTCCCAACCCCATTGATAAAGCAAGAAATTCCACTAATTAACCCTGATAAGGCACACCTGTGAAGTGGAAACCATTTCAGGTGACTACCTCTTGAAGCTCATGGAGAGAATGCCAAGAGTGTGCAAAGCAGTAATCAGAGCAAAGGGTGGCTATTTTGAAGAAACTAGAATATAAAACATGTTTTCAGTTATTTCACCTTTTTTTGTTAAGTACATAACTCCACATGTGTTCATTCATAGTTTTGATGCCTTCAGTGAGAATCTACAATGTAAATAGTCATGAAAATAAAGAAAACACATTGAATGAGAAGGTGTGTCCAAACTTTTGGCCTGTACTGTATATATATATATATATATGTACATGTGTATATATATGCACTGAAATAGAAAGAAAGGTGAAGCATAAAATTACAATCAACATGTTGGCTCCTGGAATCCGCATTTCTGTCTGTCCTCTTAAAAGACAACCACAGGGAAAGGTGGGTGTTATCACATTAGCATACAGTACACACACGTCTGCACCATAGGGGACCTGGTGTCAGAGTGGCATCTCAACTTGAATCTTCTTCATGGTTAACACCAACACCAACATGTTAAATAATAAAGTTACGTTTGAAACACCTTTCAGACCATGTGGCTGAGTCTGTCTCTTTGTTTCCTTTCCAGAGTTTGCGAAGTGTTGTAAACTCTCCCGTCACATCTGGTGATGTGTGGGTTGTTGAGAGCTTATCAGTTGAGTGAAGGTCTATATTTGACCCAGTGGTTGGTCACCAATTCTTCTTTGATGTCAGGATGCTGAGTAAAAGTCCATTAGTGGAAATCCAAAATAAACAGGCTTGATCACCCCACATCATCGTCACTGAGCAGATAACTACAGATCCTGATAATGAAACACTTTTGTTAATAAAGACCACAGAGACATTCTGAGAGGAACGGTTCAGGTTCATGTTGTGACTGAGTGTGTAGTTCATGTTGTGACTGAGTGTGTAGTTCATGTTGTGACTGTTTTCTGTCTGAAAAGGGACATTTACTTGGGGACCGTGGTCGATGTGGACAAACTCGTTGAATGAATGTTTGTGTCTTGTGGGGATTGCACGAGGCGGATTCACATCTCTGCAGAACCACACTTTGGTTTTACTGTGGTTTTTGGAAGAATTGCCCAACTAAGTCAACTGCAGTGATGGGAACCAAAAATGTCTCTGTCAGATGCTCCATGTCAGTGTTTTGGGTCACAGGTAGTTTACTGAATTATAGAGTATATAAATCTTTGCCAGTCTGAGCAGTGGTTCAGACAGCACATGAAAAGGAGTCAGTTTTAGAAACGCCTCATTTTTCCACATGTCAGTATTTACAGGAACATGTAATTATGTTCTTTAGATAGATAAATTAAAACAACTGTTTGGTAGGGCCGTAACGGTACATGTATTTGTGTCGAATCGTTCGGTACGCGACTTTCGGTTCGGCACGACCCTGTACCGAATTATTGGGCGCAGAATATTATTTTATTTTATTTTGTTTTATTTTAATTCCGTTTTTGCGAGTCAAACCATTTAAAATATCTAGTTCCCAGACGGACATAATTGAGTGACGGACCGAGTCCCGTAAATCTCCGCTTTCGCTTTGTGCAGCGCATTCTCGCATTTTGACAACATGGCAAGTGAGCCTGACGAACCTGAAGACCCACCCGCAAACCTTAAGTCCTCCGTTTGGGAACACTTTGGTTTCAGGGTAAAATACGAAGATGGAAATAAACAAGTGGACAAGACAAAAGCAGTGTGCCGACACTGCAGAACAGCGGTCGGATATGTACTTGGAAACACGCCTAACATGCTAACGCATCTAAAGCGACACCACCCGAGTTTGAACGTTAACCGGCACGACTAGAAAAAGCAATCTGCTGCAAACTACGATATCGTCGTCGTTTAAAAAGAAAGAGCGTTTCCCTGACCATTGCGCTAAAGAAATAACCAACGCCATTGGAGTTGAGTAAGCATACGACATCCCTCTGTCCTTATGACCCTCATAAAGCAGAGAAAATATTCTAATCTGTTAACTTTAACTGATATCAATTTTTTTTGGTGGTTAAAGCACATTTTGTTGCTGCCTGGTCCACAGCAGAACGTCGCTTATCCTCATGATGATTCTCCTGCCTGCTTGTGGGACCTCTGCCTCCTCCTCAGTAAAATCCAACCTGTCCCTTTAACAAGTGTGTTGAAACGCAAAGGAAGGTGAACAGACTGTTGAAGGGTGAAATGCAAACACAGTCTTCCTCCTCTTTGTCTGAGTTGTTTGTGCCTTCGTCCCGTGGAGGTGGGACAGAGCTGTTCAGTCATTGGCTGAGCCGCGCTGTTGAGTGTTCGCTCTGCACGCGAGGGTCAGAGGTGAGGTTTCCTCTGGTTAGCTCTGCAGTGTTGTGAACACTTTCTCATCCTTCCTTCGTCTGTTCGGTGCCTCTTTGTGTCGCTCTCTCTGAGGTGAGTCATTTTTATTATGCACTATTCTGTCATCAGTGGACTAAAGTTTGTTTTACAGTCTCTGACTTTAAAAGTACAAACTCTGCTACTGCAGGAGAATCAGAGTCTGTCTCAGATCAGCTCCTCGTTACCTTGTTAGAAATACTAGGACTTCCCAGGCTTGGAGGAACTCACCGTTAAGAGTTGCATATTTTTAAGGAGTATGTTGTAATTCTGTCCACAAAGGAGACACACATCCTTTTACACCAGAGACACCTGCTGTATCCAGTAAAGATCAACTATTTTTAATCTATTCATGGAGAGCAGTATTTACTGAACCATCAGAAATGACTATCATTAACTATAATGAAACTATTATTAACTATAATGAAACTATCATTAACTATAATGAAACTATAGTATACTAAACTAAAAAGTATAATGAACTACCTCGGGTGTATTTTGGATGGTTGTTCAGTGTTGGTCTGAATCCTTCAGGTTATGTCAAACGTGTGAAGAAACCTCTCTCTGCTTGTATTTCAACTGTAAAGTTGTGCAGCAGTTTATTAATCACTTTATTATTCTGAGGTTATCAAAACAGCATAAAACTGAAACTGAAGGTTGGCCACGCTACGTGTGTCACACTTTGATACCTGTGGGTTTATTGATGACTAAACTCTTAATTGAGGTCAGATTAACTCTGTTAATGACTGTTTACTGTTAACTAGAGGTGTGGTTGAGTCACATGACTTGGACTCAAGTCAGACTTGAGTCACAGATGACTTTAGATTTGACTTGACAAAATCTAAAAAGACTCTGACTGTAGCACCAATGACGAGCGTCTCCAGTGACCAGTTTTTTTTTGTAATAAAGTCTGGACCAGAGCATCGATGGCAAAGTTTGTTAAAGAGGTCTGAAACTTGGCTGATTATCATCAATAAGTCATATTCACAGACAAACAATATTATGGTGAAACATGCAGGTGCAGCCGCCCCAAACACGTCTCATTTATTTTATGTAGTTTTAAATTAAATAAACAACAAAAACAAACAGTGGAAAAAGCAGAGGTGAATAAACCTGCCAGCAGTCATGTTGAGCATCTCACCACAAAACCAAAAATGCCAGAGATGATGGTGACTGAGAACTTTCTGTCACTTCACACTAACAACAACGACCTCTGTGAGAAACATCAGGTTCGGTCCTGCTTGTCATTTTCTCTCATGCTCTGCTAGGAAGGGTAACTCCCATTGTTTTCCCTTTTCAGCACTAAATGAGTCATGTAGCTTAAAATCCTCCCACAAGCTAAATGGCCTCAACTCTCCATCAATCCTCATTCTAATCTACACTGGGGAGGGGGGGCATTTCCACCAATAATACCAGGGGTTTCTTAGTCAGGGGCTGAAATCTGTCGTTGATATCAGAATATTTTCCATGTTGTTTCTAATCGTTCCATTAGAGCAGTACTCGCTGTTGTATCTCAGTGTTTCCACAGCGTGATGGTCCTGCATCTTTCATTTCTCAGAGAAAGTTAAAAATAAACTGGTTTAGAGGCAGAACATGAGAATGTGCATATTTCCTCTCAGCAGATAGAGGAATCTTAACCTCTTGTAAAACACATTCAAAGTGTATTAATGTAATGTGAAACATGTCATGTGAAATTAACAGCATGTCCTTGTTTGCCAATTATGACCACGAAGAAAAATAACAAAGCTTTACTGGTCCTGACTGGTTGTGTGACTGGTACGCTGGCATACTGGGTGTGATGCTTATATTTCAGCTTCTACTGAGGACATGCTGTTTCAATTCTCATTATCATTTGGGATCACATCCTCTTCCCCTAAAAAAAACATGTTTTTTGCTTGCTTAGCACTTAGCACTTAGCACTCTCTCTAGGAACAAGAGAATATTACACTCCTTTAACTGACATGAGATGAGAATATTACACTCCTATAACTGACATGAGAATATTACACTCCTTTAATTGATGTGAGAATATTACACTCCTTTAACTGACATGAGAATATTACACTCCTTTAACTGACATGAGAATATTACACTCCTATAACTGACATGAGAATATTACACTCCTTTAATTGACATGAGATGAGAATATTACACTCCTTTAACTGACATGAGAATATTACACTCCCTGATAGTTTCACATCTGTGTTCAAATCTGCAGGAGAGCCAGTTAACGGTACGATGTGAATATCTGAATATCTTTGGATGCAAAATAATTTCAGGACATCACCTTCAGATCTGTAATGTGCATTTTCTCTGACATTTTATAGATAATTGATCAATTATTCAAGAAATAAAACCACAGATAAATTAACAGTAAAAATAACCCCAGTATCACTGTTATTTAAAGATTGTTGGGTCTTGGACTTATAGTTGGATAAAAATGATTTAACATATCACAGTAATTTAAAGATGGTTGGGTTTCAGACTGTTGGTTAGAAAAACAAAGAAACAAACAAGGGAGTGTTTCCACTCTTTCACAGTCTGTCAGTTGTTCAGTTTGAACTATTTAAAGAACATGAGGTGAAAGTGCACCATGCTGCTGCTGCTGCCTCTCGTTTGTCCCGCTGCTGTCAGTAAATCATGACTGGAATCTCCATGTTTGTAGTGACTCATGTCAGCAATGCATTCAACCGCCGCTCAGACCAAATCACTGCAACTCTTCCTTCTCACTTCATTATTTCCTTTGTTTCTTTCCAGTTTAACCATTAACTGTGTGTGAATATGTTCTGTACGTTGCTGTGGCATAACTCTGCTTCATATGTGTACTGTTACTACACAATGACAGTAAAATATCAGATCAGATTAGATCAGATTAAATTAGATTAGATTAGAGTTGAGTACCCTTCGCATTTGAACTGATACCTGAACCTGGACTTCGGTACCCACTGGAACCTTTTTTGAGCTTTCTGTTAAAACAAAAATCTAATTTCAGTGGTAAGAAATAATAAAGAATGTAAAACTGTTCATCTTCTGTGTTTGACCTGAGTCCTCAGGTTAGATGTGGACAGCCTTGCAGGTACTTCTCAATGAAAATGGTTTTGGACACAGTCCTAGTCAGTTCCCTCTAAAGTTTGCAGTTCAGTATCCAACCCCAATAAACAGTAAATATTCTTATGAACTGTACTGCCAATATAAAATAATAAAAACTCCATGTTGTTTGTCCGATCTATGGTTCATGTTATCACAACCTTGGATCTGTGATTGCTCCTCAGTCTGTTATGCAACCTCTGTCCCACAAACAGATGGACAAAGTTCGCACAACTGAGCAGATTTGTAGGCCAAGGCAGTCAACCAACACTTAGCCGTATGCAAACAGAGATACATGGACACTTGTTCCTCGCTGTCATCAAACATTGCACAAATTTGTTCAGTTAGTGAGGCCCATTTCCCAACAGGGTCTGCCTGGTTTCTGTCCAACACTACCTCAGACCTCAGTTTACAGCACGGCACTCTGTCACATGAATCCTAAATCTTACAAACAGAAAAGACAGTATTTGCTGCCGCCATCTAAAATCTGTAGAGCAGTTATTGCTTTAATAATTTAAAATGTGTGACATTTCCCGTCAGCTTTGCCGTGTCTGATCCCTGCAGAGGAGGAACACTTTGGTAATGATGTTTACATCAGCCCTCCACTACTTTCACCATCTGCTGCCACCAGAAACAGAAGTGTTTGACCTGCTTGCTGTGGAAGGACAACAATCGCTTCCTGTTTTCTGCTTTTAAAAGAATCCAGCAGGGTTTCCTCCAAATCTGACACAACTTAGTTTCTTCCCATCCCAAGGTCTGATCTCCTGCAGACTAGCAAATGGTTGAAACTATTTTGTGCTTGTTATTTTACTGATAATTCAGTCTTAAATGTTTCTCTCTCTCGGCCTCTCTGTTGATGCTCTGTGCAGAAATAAGATTTAAAGATTTAAATCATTTTCTAGCATTAGATTCATTGGAAAGGCCAACAGATGGAAAACCACTTTTTAAGTCCGCCCACAAAGATTTTTAATCTTTTAAAGTTCCTTGATATTTTTATACTCATGTTATAGTTTAGCGTCCTGTGCCGCAAACCGTTAAACGTCTGTAGCTCCGGTGCTGTGTGCAGAAAGTTAACATACAGCCATACACCAGCTTGAGCCTGGCCTTCAGTTCCTCGGAGAAACCCTCTGTCACAGGTCACGTGCTTCAGAGGATCCATAGATGCTGAAAGCAGGTCCTGGATGTGACGGCCTTGTTTTCTTACAATAACAGAAATGTACACACACACACAACCTGAACCTTCATGTTCAAGTAGACAGTGTCAGTGTTGGTAGCCTCAAGGTTAAAAAAGCAGGCATGGATATAAAAAGGCACTACATCAACACTATGATCTTGGCAGGGAAACTGCTTTTCTTTTAACCATTTCCTGTCAGGAAGCCATATTTCCACTGGCAGTTGTCTGCAGTTCAGTGCAGAAAAGGTTACCAGTAAGGTTGAGGCTGAAGGGAAGATGAAGTGAAATATTAATGATCATGAGCTGCGTGTAGCCACAAGTCATTTTACTTTTAAGTTTGATACTGAATCAAATGAGAGTAAAATCACAACATGTGTGATCTGTCATCCAAACCTTAGTAAACAAAGAAAACACAACGTTGTCTGACTCACTGTTCAACCACCAACACCTGTAGGCCTCCAGCAGCGAGGGAAAGCACTTGCCAAACGTTTCTCTCCTGCATGTGACTCAGTGAGTAACGTCTCTGCTCATAGCACGGCCCACTGAGCCCACTGAGCTCTTCCCACGCTCCTCTCTGCCTGGACTTGTCCCAGAGCACAACTATGCTGCCTAACACTACTCAGACTCTGGATCACTGACAACATCCAGACGCAGGGCATGTGAACATGCAACCATCTGAATAAATATTTTAATACACTGAGATTGTTATATTGCATCGGTAAGACTAAGAAACCGCTGATCAATGGGAACTGAAGTGGGAACAATTTTGATAAACAATAAATCTTATAAGTTGTTTGTCAAGTAAAATGACAAACATGTCTCCAGCTACAGTAACATCAGAGCTTCAGTGGTTTTCCCTGCCGGATTTTGGACCATCATCTTGACCTCTCAGAAATCACGACATTTTATGGACTGAGGTTAGTTAATGGATCAAAAACAAAAATCTACAGGATTATCAATATCAGTGGTGTGACCTACATATTTTTTGATGTGTGATCTTGGCATGATTTAAAAGCTAAACTAATATTTGACATTTATTTTGGATTTAATTATGTCCACAGTAACACCTCCCATGTCTTTTTTTTGTCTCCACCTGGTCGACATTATTCTTAACGTGTGGTTGATTTGTTGTCTGATATTTTATGAACACACAAAACATGTGGCGCCTTGACATTCCTAAAACACAACATCTCTTCAGACTAACAAGGACACTTGTTGTCCTCCCTGGCTCATAATCTTGGTGTCTCTCACTGCTGTCACAGTAGGGGTTGAATGAGCAACACATATCATTAGGCTAGAAGTTCAGTTTAATCAAAACAAATAACCTTATACAACACATTATAGTTTAAATATGTTTAAATACCCGAATTTTCCATCACAGTTCAGACCAAACAAACTGAGCTGCAGGTGTGAAAGTGCACGTTTCAGGGCACTGACAGTCAAAGTGCAAAAAGATGCTCATATGAAAGTTGTAAGCGTAGAGGCTGGTGAAAGTCAAACCACAGCAGCTGCATCACTTCATATTCACTGCAGCCTGTGAAACCACCAGCGCACCTCCACCTCCACCTCTGCAGCCTCTTCAGCAGCAGCTCTTCCTGTAGCGACATGAAGAGGTGCAGCTTCTGTGGTTTGGACTTTTTCTCTTCTTCTTCTCCCCGCAACAGTTTCACACTTCTTTTTGCTACCGTTTGCTTTGTGAGGTCTTTTGTTAAAAACTCTTCTGACAGAACACAAACTACAAACGGACCAATATCGATATCTTCAGTCGAAGGTCACAGAGTAAATCTGTGAGAATTCAGCATCTTCAGTTTTGATTGTTCAGTTTTTGATCTTTCATCTTTCATACAAAAATAAATCTTTTCAAGGATTAAAATGTAAGAGCTTTTAAAGACAGCTTATCCCTTAAATATCACCTGAACTACCTTAAAAATACATTTGTATCATTCATGTTTGTTCCAATACTTCCTTAAATAAAATGTTTAATAATGAGCAAAATAGCAGATTTAATGTCTGCACCATTCTGTGAAAACAGTATCACATGCTAAATATTTTCACTGACAACCTGCAGCACATGAAACACTTCTGTGCTACGGCGTGACGTTCGCACTGTGATAACTGCCGGTGATGCTCCAGCGCTGCAGCAGAAAATACCACACAGATCATAAAGAGCTCGTTGTAGTGGAAACGTTGATGTTTGATTCAGAGCTGTGAATACATGTGGTGAAAGATGTGGTTAGAGTAGATCATGTGATCTGACAGAGACTGTGAAGTTGACCTGACTGTGGCCAAACACCGACATCGAACACATCATTACAGTTTGTTAACCAGCGTGTTATGAATGAGATGTTCGATTTTATCTCAACACAGAGTTTCAGTTATTTAAGATATCATGGTTTATTTCTACGAATCACTGACTACGTGTAATAATTTACTGTTATTCTGAATACAACAATATTCTGGATTTGAGTCAACAGCTTCTTCTGTTGAAATATTCTGAATTACACCTTCTTCTGAATTTAACATTTTTTAATAAGCCGCTGGTTTATTTGTGTATTTGGTTATTTGTGTTTCTGTTATTTTGGTTTTCGAAGCATAATTTGGATGTGTATGTAGCCAGGGACTGAAATTAAATGTTTGTTAGTGTTTGTTAATGTTTGTTTGTGTTTGTTAGCCATGTAAAAAAGAAACTATGCTGAGAGTACCTACTGCATTTTTAGGTGCACACTGCTCCTCTGCTGCTCCTCTGCTTCCTGCCTGCCAACCTGTCCATCTGTCTGTCGGAGGAGCAGAGGAGGCGTCACAAACACAAAAACACACACACACACACAGAAGCAGATGTGTTTTTACTTTTCTGTCCGTGAACCTGACCGTCTGGAGCGCACCTCCTCTGCTCCTCCTCTGCTGTCTGTCTGTCCCTGAACCTGACAGTCTGGAGCGCACCTCCTCTGCTCATCTGCTGTCTGTCTGTCCCTGAACCTGACAGTCTGGAGCGCACCTCCTCTGCTCCTCCTCTGCTCGTCTGCTGTCTGTCTGTCCCTGAACCTGACAGTCTGGAGCGCACCTCCTCTGCTCCTCCTCTGCTCGTCTGCTGTCTGTCTGTCCCTGAACCTGACAGTCTGGAGCGCACCTCCTCTGCTCCTCCTCTGCTGTCTGTCTGTCCCTGAACCTGACCGTCTGGAGCGCACCTCCTCCGCTCCTCCTCTGCTGTCTGTCTGTCCCTGAACCTGACCATCTGGAGCACACCTCCTCTGCTCCTCCTCTGCTGTCTGTCTGTCCCTGAACCTGACTGTCTGGAGTGCACATCCTCTGCTCCTCCTCTGCTGTCTGTCTGTCCCTGAACCTGACCGTCTGGAGCGCTCCTCCTCTGCTCCTCCTCTGCTGTCTGTCTGTCCCTGAACCTGACTGTCTGGAGCACACCTCCTCTGCTCCTCCTCTGCTGTCTGTCTGTCCCTGAACCTGACTGTCTGGAGCACACCTCCTCTGCTCCTCCTCTGCTGTCTGTCTGTCTGTCCCTGAACCTGACAGTCTGGAGCACACCTCCTCTGCTCCTCCTCTGCTGTCTGTCTGTCCCTGAACCTGACCGTCTGGAGCACACCTCCTCTGCTCCTCCTCTGCTGTCTGTCTGTCTGTCCCTGAACCTGACTGTCTGGAGCACACCTCCTCTGCTCCTCCTCTGCTCCTCCTCTGCTGTCTGTCTGTCCCTGAACCTGACAGTCTGGAGCGCACCTCCTCTGCTCCTCCTCTGCTCCTCCTCTGCTGTCTGTCTGTCCCTGAACCTGACAGTCTGGAGCGCACCTCCTCTGCTCCTCCTCTGCTCGTCTGCTGTCTGTCTGTCCCTGAACCTGACAGTCTGGAGCGCACCTCCTCTGCTCCTCCTCTGCTCGTCTGCTGTCTGTCTGTCCCTGAACCTGACCGTCTGGAGCGCACCTCCTCTGCTCCTCCTCTGCTGTCTGTCTGTCTGTCCCTGAACCTGACAGTCTGGAGTGCTCCTCCTCTGCTCCTCTGCTCCTCCTCTGCTGTCTGTCTGAAAGTGAACCTGACCGTCTGGAGCGCTCCTCGTTGGGCAGCACTGTCGAGCTGATCAGATAAACTATGATTCATAGGCTGATGAGGAGGCTGATGAGGAGGAGGTGGTTAGAATAAACAGAACCTCCTCTTTGGAGGAGGCCGGCGACCTCTGCTGAGTGAAGATACTGGTTCCATATGACACTAGGACACCAGGTCATGTTAGTGTCATGAGAAGGGGGTCACATAACGCTCCCAGGTTATGCCACATTTTGGTGAGAGGAAAACTGTCATGGCCATTTTCACAGAGGTCCGTTCACCTCTCACCTCCAGATACTTGAATGAAAATGAGCTCTGTGGGTACCCATAATGCTCCCCTTTACAGACACGCCCACTTTGTGCTTGTCTCTTGCAGTTTTCCTCACACAGTACACGTGTTATTCTCACCATATTTCTGCACACTGGGGTCTGTAACAGTCTTTGAGCTGCATAACTCAGGAATGACTTGAGCGCTGCGACTCAACAGGTCCGACTGTGCTCATGTGTCATGATGTCACCACCCACAGTGGTTGTTTCATTGTAGTGAGACCATTCTTAAAAACTTGACCTCACTGTATGAGATGACCTATTGTGACCTCTAGGTTAATCACAGCTCATGAACGGCAGCAGTCAGAGAATGATGTCATAGGTATATTAATAATAGCGAGGTTGTCAGTGGCAGATGTGAAAGAGGTCAAACAACAGTACAGGTCGGTATTGAACCTGTGCAGCTGTTTGCATTGTTTTCATAACTGAACCTGTGCAGGTGTCTGAAAATATTTTAACATTCCTCAGAAGCAGCGTACCACAAATTTTATGTACCACAGGTGTGTGCGTGACCTACCCTCAACCTCAAGTGTGTTGTTTCCTTTCACAGATTTTACACCTCCTCAAGTTACCAAAATGAAAAGCTTCTGTAACCATGAACATGCTCTGACCCTGAACATATCCTGTAAATGATTAAATCAAGACATGAGAATGTCACACTTGTGGAAAAACACCAGTGTTTTTGTGCCTGCTGCTAATGTGATGCAAACCTGATGTAACAGGGCAGTAACAGCCTCACGCAGCTCTGCCCTGGAGTTGAACCTGCGGTAGTTTTACAGGTTGGACACAAACAGGACGTCAGGACGCCCCCCCCCCCCCCCCGAGGGATCAGAGCATTTACTCAGAAATTTACAGGCAGGGCTGAGCAGGCTGAGCGCTCTCTTGCGTAAGCAGTGTTCAGGAATGCTGGGACTCCTTCCAGTTTCAAAGCATTACGCAGCGTTTTGTCAGAGGTTTGTGCAGAGTGGACTCCTGAGGTCGGGGGAGGGTGGGAGACGGGGGAGGGGACGAGTCGAGAGAAGAAGAGACAGACACAAGTTTAAAATATTAGGGAACATGAAGTTGGTTTTAAGAGGACAGAAAAGTGTTTGTGCTGAGTGTTGCTGTATTTTAAATCTGGACACTTTCAGTAAGTTGTTGACTGTTTGTTTCTGACTGTTGAAACTCTGGTTCGTCTCTGACTGTTGTTTCTCTGTGTCCTTTCAGACATGGACCAGCGGTGGACACTGGGAAGCTTTCTGTTTGTCCTCGGGCTGTGTTCAGGACTTAAACAGGGTGAGCTGAGTCTCTCTATAAAAACTACTGACACTGTCAAGGTCAAGGTCACTGCATCGATAACATATTTATACTTATCTGTTTATATCTTTACACTGTGCTTTTATTTCATCATGTTTATTACATGTCAAATGTTTTTACCAAGTCTAACGTCCGTCTCCTGTCTGTACAGAAGGCTTTTATCGCCCTCTTCTGGACACTGCTGTGACTGCAGGGACTTGTGTCTCTGTCAGTGTCTCTGTCCGTCCTCAGTGTCTCTGTCAGTGTCTCTGTCCGTCCTCAGTGTCTCTGTCCGTCCTCAGTTTCTCTGTCAGTCCTCAGTGTCTCTGTCCGTCCTCAGTGTCTCTGTCAGTGTCTCTGTCCGTCCTCAGTGTCTCTGTCAGTCCTCAGTGTCTCTGTCCGTCCTCAGTGTCTCTGTCAGTGTCTCTGTCTGTCCTCAGTGTCTCTGTCCATCCTCAGTGTCTCTGTCTGTCCTCAGTGTCTTTGTCCATCCTCAGTGTCTTTGTCAGTGTCTCTGTCTGTCCTCAGTGTCTCTGTCCATCCTCAGTGTCTCTGTCAGTGTCTCTGTCCATCCTCAGCATCTCTCTCCGTCCTCAGTGTCTCTGTCAGTGTTTCTGTCCGTCCTCAGTGTCTCTGTCAGTATCTCTGACCGTGTGTGTTTGTAGCCTGACAGTGGACAGTTGGGCTACAAACACATCATTCCTAATAAGATGCATTAAATGCTTCAATTAAATTAATACATTTAATAAACTGAATGTATAAATTAATAAATTAAGATTCTGTGATTATAACTTGACCAACCTACAGAGTTTAACTCTTAATGATGGCTCAAGGATTTATTTATTTTATAACTGTACATTTTTAATTAGGTTTTATTTGTTTATATATTTTAAGACAACAAAGTGTCAGAGAGCAAAGTATTGAACTAATCAACAGCATCACCATTTTGGACCGGTCAATATATCGATATTATATCAATACTGTGATATGAGACGAGACGTGATATCGAAGTGTTGTCTTCTCGTGGTTTTTAAGGCTGGGTTACAGTGAAGTGATGTCATTTTCTGAACTTATCAGACTGTAGCTGCAGATGGGAAGAAATTCATTGTAACATGTCACAGGAGTCTGTTTCTGATTGGCTGCAGGTATCCTCTGGCTCCACTTCACCACTAAAAGTTAAATCCTCCCCAGCTTTTAGTTTTCTTGTCCGCAGAATCAAACAGCCACAGCTCGGACCAGCTGCTGCAGATTTTCAGAGCCATTGTGTGGCAGCTCGCCACAGGTCACACTTATCTGACGCTTGGTGTGTTTTTGGTGTTCCAGACTAAACTGTCTCTACATTTACATTATATATGATGGTGCACCAAGTTTGTTGCAGATGCAGATTTACGATGTTCTGATGACATGGAAGTAAGAATATCTGAGAGAGCAAATATAAAGAGTACACACATGTCAAGACGACAAACCTTTTCTTGATTCACTTTAAAGTTTGGTAACGCACACTGAGTTTGTTGTGATGAGATGTGCTACATGAATAAATGTGCTCATCTTGCTGGAAAAAAAACAAAAAAATCTGACATCAACAGGTTTGTTGGGAGCTCTGTCAGCACTGACTGGATGAATAAATGATGAACCCACTCTCCACTGATGTGTGTGTTACAGAGAACTGTACCAACTTCAATCTCCAGTTTGAGAGGGTCTTCTCTGTTCCTGGAGACGTGGCTATGTTGAACAGCACCCTGGTGTCTTCAGACGTCTTCAACTTCACGTCTGTCCCGTACAACATTTCCTGGTATGACTCAAAGACAGGCCGAGAAATGACCAACCAGACCGGCCGAATCCTGGTGCTCGGGATGACTTTGTGGTTTCTTAACTTAAGGCTGGACGACGACGGAGAATATGTGAGCATACTGAGGTACGGTAGCATCAGTTAAAGTATAAATGTGGGGGCGTCGGTAGCTTAGTGCTGGCGCCCCATGTATAGAGGTGATGCCTCGCTGTAGTTGAGTAGGTGTGAGTTAGACTCTGGCTTGCAACCCTTTGCTGCATGTCGTCTCTCTGTCTACCCATTTCACACTGTCCTGTATATTAAAAAAGGCAAAAAGTATAAAAATCAATAGGGGGTTTGTGTGTCTGTCTTCACTGTAGGAATTACTGACCACTATTGAAAAAGTAGCACCTACTCTTTGGTTCATTTCGACACCTTACGTTTACTCAAAGAAAACAAACAAACAAACAGGCTGAAGATGTTCGGGCTGGTAAACACGCTCTTTGTGGTGTTTTAATTAACGTGTTGTTTATGATGCATCATGTTTGAGATACTGTAAATGGGAGGGGTGTAAATACTTGTTTCATAATAATGCGATATCACATTGATTCTTCGGACAATGATACGATATCTGCCGATATCACAAAATCTGCCACCATACGATTTGGGTACGATGTGATTCAGGGACCTGCAATCAATGAGCCGATATCATTTAACACAGTCTGTCACAGAAGGAGCTGCTGCAGCTTTATGTTTTACTTTAGGTCATAAAAGATAAACACAACAGCACATAAATAATAAGAGCAGCAAAGTTTCCTTTAAACTGACTCCACTAACACACAGGAAACAGCACATGGGTTCAGTTAACCTTCAGGGCTTTCTGTCAGAGAGATCTTTCTGTCAGAGATCTTTCTGTCAGAGAGACCCTTCTGTCAGACAGATCTTTCTGTCAGAGAGACCCTTCTGTCAGACAGATCTTTCTGTCAGAGAGACCTTCCTGTCAGAGAGATCTTTCTGTCAGAGAGACTTTTCTGTCAGAGACCTTTCTGTCAGAGAGATCTTTCTGTCAGGAAGACCCTTCTGTCAGAGAGATCTTTCTGTCAGAGAGACCTTTCTGTCAGAGACCTTTCTGTCAGAGAGATCTTTCTGTCAGAGAGACCCTTCTGTCAGAGAGACTTTCCTGTCAGAGAGATCTTTCTGTCAGGAGGACCGTTCCGTCAGAGAGACCCTTCTGTCAGAGATCTTTCTGTCAGAGAGATCTTTCTGTCAGGAAGACCTTTCTGTCAGAGAGACCTTTCTGTCAGAGACCTTTCTGTCAGAGAGACCTTTCTGTCAGAGAGATCTTTCTGTCAGAGATCTTTCTGTCAGAGAGACCCTTCTGTCAGACAGATCTTTCTGTCAGAGAGACCTTCCTGTCAGAGACCTTTCTGTCAGAGAGATCTTTCTGTCAGGAAGACCCTTCTGTCAGAGAGATCTTTCTGTCAGAGAGACCTTTCTGTCAGAGACCTTTCTGTCAGAGAGATCTTTCTGTCAGAGAGACCCTTCTGTCAGAGAGACTTTCCTGTCAGAGAGATCTTTCTGTCAGGAGGACCGTTCCGTCAGAGAGACCCTTCTGTCAGAGATCTTTCTGTCAGAGAGATCTTTCTGTCAGGAAGACCTTTCTGTCAGAGAGACCTTTCTGTCAGAGACCTTTCTGTCAGAGAGACCTTTCTGTCGGGGAGACCTTTCTGTCAGAGAGATTTTTCTGTTGGGGAGACCTTTCTGTCAGAGATCTTTCTGTCAGAGAGACCTTTCTGTCAGAGAGACCTTTCTGTCAGAGATCTTTCTGTCGGGGAGACCTTTCTGTCAGAGAGACCTTTCTGGAATAAATCTTCTCACTTATCAGTCTTAAAGTCTCGAAGACAAACTTCTGTCTCAAAGCTATAGTTGGTAATGTTGGAGAGCTAGCAAGATTTGAAAGCGGCACCTCCTCTAAGCTCCACCCCCTCCTCCCCCTCCCGTCAGTGCTCTGTCCAAAGCCACGCCTCCACAAACTTGAACGCGCATCCTGCAGTAGGAGTCAGCAGAGCAGAGGAGAGCCGAGTAAAATAACAAATCCCCCCGAAGCAAACAAATAATTACCTGTCCAACAGAAAGACAGCAACCTCTGCATCACTTTTCAGGCCCTTCAGCTCCCTCAGTTGTCTCCACCGTTCAAAAGCTGCAATGTTGGTTGACTCTGATTTGTCCTCACGCTTTATCCAAAGCCTTTTTTGTTGCAGCCTTTTCTGCCTCCGACTTTCTTTTCTCAGCCTGTTTAGTGGGGCGAGCCGTTACAAGTAATGCTGGAAGTGGTACTTTTGGCTGCATTTTCTCTGCCATTGTTCAGCAAACTCCTGCTAACTCTGTATTTCTGCTGAGCAGTGTGCTGAATATTTCTGGCAACAGTGACACATGAGGAGTGCACGCAGGGAGGAGGGAGGGAGGGACGGCGGGGGGCTCGGGCAGGACGAGACATGAAGGCATCTGATTGGTTCTTTCCATGTGCACCGCATGGCAGGGATTGGTCAGAGTTTTTACAGGCCTGCAGCTGCCACAGAGGTCGGATTTTTTTCGTTCCTTTTTCCTGAACACATTATGTATTAACTCCTCTCAGGATGAAGGACCATTTCACCCAGTATAACAAGAAGTGTTTCTGAACAGGATTACCAACTATAGCTTTAAAGTCCTGAAGACAAACTTCTGTCTTAAAGTCCTGAGGACAAACTTCTGTTTTAAAGTCCTGAAGACAAACGTCTGTCTTAAAGTCCTGAGGACAAACTTCTGTCTTAAAGTCCCGAAGACAAACTTCTGTCTTAAAGTCCTGAGGACAAACTTCTGTCTTAAAGTCCCGAAGACAAACTTCTGTCTTAATGTCCTGAAGACAAACTTCTGTATTAAAGTCCTGCTGTCTTATAGTCCCAAAGACAAACTTCTGTCTTAAAGTCCTGAGGACAAACGTCTGTCTTATAGTCCCAAAGACAAACTTCTGTCTTAAAGTCCTGAGGACAAACTTCTGTCTTAAAGTCCTGAAGACAAACTTCTGTCTTAATGTCCTGAAGACAAACTTCTGTCTTAAAGTCCTGAGGACAAATGTCTGTCTTAAAGTCCTGCAGACAAACTTCTGTCTTAAAGTCCTGAGGACAAACTTCTGTCTTAAAGTCCTGAGGATAAACTTCTGTCTTAAAGTCCTGAAGACAAACTTCTGTCTTAAAGTCCTGAGGACAAACGTCTCCAAACAGCCATAAATCAACATCATGTAACTGAAGTATTAAAGTCAGCTCAGTAAGAACTGTCCAGGTTCTCTGTGTCTTACCAATCACCCATTATGAGTTTAAGCACCTCTGCATAGTGAAATTTTCCTCTTCTAATGGATAAACAAATTATTATTATGCACTATCTTTTATTTACTCTCTGTTGGTTTAAGTGTCTGCGTCTTCAGACCGAACAGCTTGGTTGAAATTTGGCCTGAATGAATGAAGCTGAACGTTGCTGAAACAGCAGCTGATGTTGTTGTAGTGAGAGGTTAGTGGAGTGAGATACCGTCCAGACAGGTAACATTACGTCATGATTTGTCTCATAACGGCATTGTTTACATACGAGGTGTTTTCTCTCTGTTCACTTACAAATTATTTCCACTCTGCTGATTTATTCCTGAGTACATAACCTTATGCTCATCATCCTTTTCTTGGCTGCTGCTGTTTGACAGTGACACAGAATTTCAAAATAAAAGCATAACCTAAAGATGATGATATATAGATGTTGTTATTTGGCCTTGATGATATTGGATCGTTGATCATTAAATCGATACACTGATAAAGATCTATGGATCAGGTAAATGTCTATTCCATCTGTTTTAAATAAACCTTTAATGAGTGAAATGTTTGACTCTGTTGACTTGTTGTCCTCAACCTGAAAAAACGTTTTGTTTAACATGAACAATGAATCTCATCTTCAACAGAACTCCTTATTGGTGCTACAGACAGGCCACCAAGCTTGTGGTGGAACGACCCATCGCCAGAGAGTGTGGACGACCAAGAAAAGCTCGTCAGTCCCTTACAAAGGGAGTCACTGACATCCTGAGCTGCCCTCTGAAGGATTATATGAATAAACTTGACAGCTACAACATCAGCTCCTCCATCCAGTGGTACAAAGTGAGTTATGCACCTGTTGAGTCCTGCTGGGTCAGATCCATACAGATACTTCAGTGCAGCTCACACATCATACACTGGATCGACCATCTTCAGACACCATTTCAATGAGCTTTGTTTCTTTGTAAGGATTTTTTTGCAGTTGAAAACTTAGACTTTCTGTAAACTGGGGCCTCTTCTTTCTTTTTTCTGGCCAGCATGACGGCTATCACTGCTAATGCTAACTACTTTGTAGGCTTGGGTCACATCAAGGTATTAGGGTATACCTGGGTATTTAGAAATCCTGAAGGTTTGATTTTCAGTCAAAAACACACACACTCCTTTTTCTCTTTAACTGATGGAGAGATGTTGTACTGAGGTGATGTAGTTCACATTTAGCACCACCAGAGGTCAGTGTCTGCTGGTGAGACAGGCAGCTGAGTGACGGTGACTGCGAGTGGTGGCGATAACGTTACAGGACCAGTTAGAAAAGAAGTATGTCTCCGCCCCTGGTTGGGAGTGCAGTCACATACAAGTTTATCTTCAGATGACTTCTTCCAAAAGCGGCTGATTAGCCACATGACTCTTTTCAACACATCATGTCCGTTCAGCCCACTGATACGACAACACGTGTCATCGGCTCCTACAGCAAAAAGGACGTTTACATTGTGTGTTTTCTTTTTCCTCACTTAACCGTCATGCTGTATCCCGCCTCCATTGAAAGCGATTTACAAGGGGGAGGGAATTTGATTTTTTCCCTAACCAATCAGTAGAGATCAACGACTCACCCAGAATCTGACGTCATTAGTATCCATGCCTCGGGGGTGCCAAAAACAAGCGAGCATTGCACGTTTAAAATGTCTCCGTCGTCGTGCACGCCCAGCTGCATCGCCGTTAAATCCAGTTTAGCAGCTTCCTTAATTTGGTCCTCCATTAACGCGAGTAGTGGCAAAATACCTCGATAGCATCGTTAATGTGGTCTGTAGGATCTGTAGCGGTCGCCATTGTTGCTATCCTCACCAGTTACCCACCGGCGTACAGCTTGACATCAGCGTGGCGCTGATTGGCTAATCGCTAGACCCCCGGCGTTCATTGGTCCGTCCATTGTTTGGACGAGATAAATCGCAAATTCATTAAAGTCTGCCAGACCAGAGATGCAAGCCTACTCAGTTGAGTGGGCGGGGTCTATGGTCTGGAACCAGGCTATACCTTGACATGTTTCAGCGGAAACTTCCGCCTTCCTCAGAAGTTTCACTTGGTGGTGGTTGTGACGCGTCTTTATCAGCTGATCTGTCAATCAGCCGATATTAGGGAGGCGTGACCATCCTGTCGGTCACGCCACCTGGATCAGGGAGGCCATTGAAATAAGGAAGCGGGGTCCAGGGACAATGAACAGGGACGAGGGGGCATACATGCTGTCCCACAACTGGAGCAGCATCCTGGAGAGGCGGCGGACAGGACGGTCACGCCCCTCTAGTGTCGGTTGATTGACATCTCAGCTGATAAAGACGCGTCACAACCACCATCAAGTGACACTTCTGAGGAAGGCGGAAGTTTCCGCAGAAACATGTCAATGTATGTAACGCCCTAACATATCTGAGATAAAAGAACAACTAAAGTCATTGTCAAACAGTTGGCCTGAACTGGATTTAGCTACTCTCCAGATAAAGTGGGTGATCCGGTGGGCTTTAGACCACCCAGCTCTGCTTACCACACTGTTCCTTTGACCATGTGGCTGTCTACCATCAGGGATGTCAACGGATGACCGTTAATCTGTTAATTGCCGTGAATATAAAAATAAATGAATAATGACTAATATATGAATACTAAAATATTTCATCATCTCTAAATGGATGGTGCATTGAAGTGCAGCCCTAAAGCTCACTGAGGCAGCAGAGTGCCCGACTTAAAGGGAAAGGCCTCTTGTATTTCACAGCCTTTTTTGTTTCTTAAAAATTAACCAGTGAGTTACTGATCAATGGGTGTTGGCCTATCAAAAGCAAAATCTACTTTCTACCATCATGACAAATAAGTATTTTCTTTTCTTTCTTTTTTTTTTTTTTTACATGTCTTCACTTTCATGTGTCCTTTCCTCATCCAGGATTGTGAGCCCATAGTGGACGGGGTAGGCAGGTATACCTACATACATCCTGCCAGACTGAAGATTGCCAGAGTGGACCTTAAACACAACTCCTCCTACACCTGTACTCTGAACTTCACTCTGGGTGGTGTTATGGGATCTGTGTCAGAGACCATTGCTGCATGGGTATCAGGTTAGAGCGGAGATCACTACCTGAAACTTTATGCTGTTTGTTCACAATAGATTTATTTATTGGAACACACTTCACTTTTCCACATCACCAATAAAATCAGCAGACACTAGTGAGTAACACAAACATCACAGCAGGCTAAATACAAATAATGCCCATGAGCCTAAAATGCTTTAAATAACAGAGTCGGGGAGCTACTAACAGTATCATTAACAGTATATTTCTGTGATTAAATAAACACAACCTCTTGTCTGTCTTTTCAGAGATGTACACTTTGACCCCAGAAGTCCACGAACCAGCCAATGAAATAATCAAGAAACCAATGGGTGAGTCTGTGCCTACATCATATTCTGAGAAACATGTTATTTTGGAACTTAAAGTGTCCAAAGCTGACAAAGACCCATGTGTTTTGTCGACACTGCTGTAAATGTAAGTTGGGTACACTCCCGACCACTAGAGGGTGCATAGCACCCAGAGGTGTGTATATAAATTGGTATTTCCTGTTTGTCAAACAAATTTGACTTGACATAGATCTATTGCTGATCGAAACGTTGTCACTGAATAAACTGGGAGCCTTTTTTCATTTTTTTGTGACACCACTCTCAGCGTGAGTAAATGCATATTTTGAGTAAAATGCTTTGTAACGCAAATTTAAGCTGTGGGTCAAATTGAAGAATAAAATGATTGTTGCTTTGATAAATTTACAGCAGGGACATACCGATTTATTGGCCACGCATCAGTTTTGTTGATTATAATTTGTGTTACTGTTTGTGTTTAGGGTCAAATTTCAGCAAGCGATGCCGAGTGTTTGTACCGTGTGTCGGGAGTCCCTTCGTTGAGATCACCTGGTTGGTCAGAAACAAGTTAATTTATAGTACCAACCCCTCCGACCGCATCTACACAACAGAAGAACGGTCAGCACTCTTACCTTTCCTTTTTCTGTTTTCTTTTATCTCCGTCTTCTGGGATACAGCTTAAGTTTATATGCCTGTCTTCAAAATATCAAAGACATTAATCACGTTTCTGGGGATGTTTTCGTTTTCTTCATTATTACTTCCTGTGGAGCATGAATCCTTTTTAAACAATTATTTTAAGCAACCTTTTTTCTCCCAGCAGGCATGACAGAGGAAGAATACTAAGCTCGAACTGAACCGTAACATTTTATCATCTGTCTGTCCTCACCAGTATGTGGCGCCAGGATAAACCTAAAAAAGGTTTATGGTTGGAGCAGGTGCTGATAATTTCTGAGCTGAAGGAGAAGGACTTTGACACCAACTACACCTGTCGAGCATACAGTGCCAGGGGCTTTCCTGAAGGCTACTTTACTCTGCTACAAGAAGGTATATACACGGAGTAAGGGCAGGGACACATGCTTCAACTTTACTGCCTGGTAAATGTGACGTCGGGCACTGCCTGATACCCTTGTACCTACTCTCAGCAGAGCGCCGCTGCTGAATGCATGTAGGGAAAACCCTGGTTTCAGTCCTTGATTGTGATCTGCTGAGCTGCGTTTGAAGCTGTTGTAAAATAATCTATAAACACAGTTATGACTGCTTTACAGTTTCAGTATCACTGCACCAATTAGTCACCTATTATTAACGAGATACCGTCTTGTTCATTGTCTCAATGAATAAGAGTAAAACTCTGAAACTGTCAGAGAGAAAGAAAATGAGCAGATTTCTCAAAATGTTGAATCATTAAATTCATACAGATTTTTTATAAACTGTCACATGAAATCAAAATCATTTGATCACATCTGATTTATATGATACTGGGTGCTCTCGATGATCAACTCAACGGTTCAGACGTCACGATTCACCTTTTCCTGCGTATAATAATTAAGGACGACTTCAGACCAGGCGTACAAACACTTTGACCTGCAGGTGATACGATGAGGAGGAGATTTAATAGACGTTAAGAGACAGGTGAAATAGTTTTTATGTTGTTTGCCTGTTTCACTGATTGTGTCATTATTTTTGCAGCGGTCTGTAAAATATCAATTAAAGGCTCATTTTGAAACTTAATTTCAAAATTATTAAGTTAAATTACAACATTTTATTTATGTTTGAGCATCTGTTAATGATAGTTAAATTTTACTGTAGAATCAGTTTCATCTGTGCCTCAGAACACTCTGACTCAATCATCCATCACCCCTCTGACATTTAATAATAATGATAAGGATGACTGAGATTTTACCACAGAAACATCAGTGATTTTCAGAATGCTTGGCACTCAGTTTTCTGGCGACCAACTTGTATGTTGATCCACTAATCTTCTCGGTTTTTAATCTGGCAGACAGACGACCAGCAGAGGGCGCAGGCGGACACGTTCCCTCCCCACGCCATTAAAACATGATCTGAACAGACTTCGACTCAAACTTTGGTGAAGAAAAAGTGTTCATAATAAAAAGTGCAGGTCTTTTGATGCCACTCTGCTCAGACACATCGTGACAAAGGAAAAATCACTGTAAAACAGCTTTTAAAAAAACAAAGTGAACAAAATTTTAAATCTTATTTTTTGTTTTAAAGAGTCGTATTATTGTTTACAACAGTAATGTTTTGGGGGTCCGTTCAGTGCTGATAAGATCCGATCCATGCAGAGGGTTAGACCCAGTTAGACCCAGTTCAAACCTAGTTAGATCCAGTTAGACCCAGTTAGACCCAGTTCAGACCCAGTTTAGACCCAGTTCAGACCCAGTTTAGACCCAGTTCAGATCGAGTTCAGATCCGGATGTTTTGAATGTGGTGGCCACCACAAATAAATGAATGTGTGTGAAACCCTGAAAAGATCAATATAAGGATAGAACAACTAATAAACATTAATTATAATTAAAGCTTTAAATTTATGGAAACTTCCTGCAGCAGTGTAAATGTTCTGAGGACTCTTGAGATTGTTGCACTTTAAGAACACACACACACACACACACACACACAAAAACCTTGGCGGGAAAATGGGACGAGTGGCGAGAGGACAGCACTGTGAGTCAGCAACAGGAGGCGGAGTTATGGTGGATGCACTGCAGCGGTGTGCATGTCAGCAGTGTCGCAGACAAGAGAAAGTGAAAAATGAGAATTGAAACATTTCAAATATTCAGAATCAGTGTATGTCGATAAATTAATATTCTGTGATGAGACCACGAACACCTCATTCATTCTTACTCCATCTTATAACGCTCATGTCCACGGCGGAGATCTTAAACTGATGTTCATCTCTACAGATCCTGACGTCATGCTTCCCGTTGGATCGGTGCTTGGTGGTGTGACGGTTCTCTTCATTACCAGTGTCGTCATCTACTACCTTTTTAAGGTGGACATCGTGCTGTGGTTCAGGAGAGCATTTCCAGTCCTCTATACTAACACAGGTAATTTTTCACAGCTAATTATTTCTATGTTCTTTAAATACACAATGATAATGTAAGCTCACAGTAAAATACACTCACCACACCCAGATGGAAACTCAGCTCTGCCCCGTACCTGACCGCATGTGTCAACAGTACGAGCAAACAAAGGAAACAAATTAACCACAGAGCTGCCTGCAGTATTTCTCATGAAATGTCATCTGCTGGTTTCTTATGCAACAGATGAACGTTTCACTGCTGTGCGCTGACATTTAGTTTGAAGCCTGTTGGTGTAAAATGACGTTTGTGTGTGACATGACAGGGATCATCTCCATGTAAGAATGAAGTCATGTGTGCAGACTGAAGCACTGAAAATATCTGTAAGGACCTTTCTGTTTGTTTTCTGTGTCAGATTTGGATGGGAAGTTGTACGATGCCTATGTGGCATACCCACAGTCCTGTGCTATCGGGCTCAGTAAGGAAGTGGAGGTGTTCGCCCTTCACACACTACCTCAAGTGTTGGAAAAGGCCTGCGGTTACAAACTCTTCATCGCAGGCCGTGACTGTGTTCCCGGGGGGGGTGAGTCACCAACAAAACTCTGCTCTGATAAAATGTGATTTAAAAAAAACTTTCAACCTTCAGAGTTTTAATGAAAAGTTGAAGCAGAGGAACTTTTTTTTTAGCTCATCACATCACTCTGTCACAACCCAGTGAAAGTCAACATGTATCAAACATGTTATTTGTCACATGGTCACTGAAGGTAGTGCTGGTTAATGCTGAATGTAGCGCCACATTTGGACAGAACGAGATGTCACAGGTTAAATAACTGTTTATTAATTTATGAGTGACACAGTGTCACATGCTCATATTTCCATTAGAAAAGTGACTTTTGAGTCTTTATCTATGTTACAGGCTATTATGTCTGCAGGCCGTCACCTGTGGTACTTTTGTTTAGTTTATCAATATAGATAAAATAAACAACATGAGACACAGCTTTGATTTTTACTTCTCAGACTGCAGACGGACTTACTTATTAGAGGTTTTTAAAATATTTGAAGCTTCTGTTGTTGAATTAAACTTTGAACTTCTTTGTCAAATTTTATGACATCATCACCCTAAAAAACAACCCTTGATCAAAATCCTCAGTTTCAATAAAGTAAATTCTGATTACTAATGAAAGTGAGCAGGGGTGAAAATCCCATTTCATAGTTGGGGGGGGGACAATAAACAGTAAAATTTTAGAGAATAATTCCGGGGGGGGGGGGGGACAAGGATGAAAAGTTGTAGCCTGTCGTTTATACAGCATCTTTTACTGCAATTTGACGCTTTAATCTTTTCTCTATCTCTCCAACAGGCAGGCATAGGACCTTTCTTAGCACTGGCTGAGTCCACCTGCACATGTCCAGATTTAAAACAAAATGATTGAAATCAAATTAACATGTACACATCGACAACAGTCAGGTGCGCCGTGCTGTTCAAGGTGCTAAGTGTGTCTGGAGCAGAGCAGGTCTCTGTCTCCCCGTGTGCAGTAGTGTGAATATTTATGCTATTAAGTAAACGGAGAAAACATGTCTCTCCTTCTTTCCCTCTTTTTGCTCTGGCTCAGGTGTGTGAAATGGATCTGTCGTCTCTGGCTGGCTGCAGGAGCAAACTGTTTTGTTTGTTTTTCGTTTTTTTTTTACCGGCAGTTAGATAAACATTTCCTGCAATTAAACTGGTGAACTGGTTTATAAACAGTGTGCTGTGAGATCTGCTGCTGCGCACCTCACAACCGTGCGTAATAATCGCCTGTAATGGCCACTCCCCGTCAGTTAAACTGCACGTCTGTCATGTTTGTCTCACTGACAGGTGGAGAGCCTACACATATTAACTACGAGCCGCTCCGTCACTGACTGGTCTTGTCCTGTCCTCTCCCTCTTCTTTCTCTCCTGTCCTCTCTATCACTACACTCTGGCTTTTGAACAATGCAGGAGAAATGTTGCAGACAGTTTATATTATCAGCCTGGGCCTGGGGCTTGTTGTAACAGTAAATGGGATGTGTTGTAACTTGTGTAAGTTAAACTGTGTCTGTGTGAGTGAACATCTTACCCTGCGATGCGCGATGTGGACAGCCGGGTCCAGCCACACGCTGCTACTGCTGCCAAGCAGCCCCGCCCATTGGAAAGAGTGTGGGATATACCACTACTAGGAATGGGAGGGGGGGGGACTAAATCTTTTAAGATTTAAATAGCACATTATTGCGCTTTTATAATGAGCACCGCTTACATTGTGCTTTTAATAAATACTACTGCATTGTTCAAAAATTATTAATTGTGTATCAAATTATTCTAGGGGGGGACAGCTTTACTGAAGGGGGGGTCATGTCCCCCCGTCCCCCCCAGGATTTCCGCCCCTGAAAGTGACAGCGTCCTGACAGCGTGCCGAGCGAACACAAATAACCTCCTTAAAATAATCTTTTTTTAATGATTTTGTTGTGGTTGTGTAAGTAGTGTTATAGTTTTAGGCTATATAAATGTAATTTACAGTGATGTTCGATTGCAGCTGGACCGACCGTTGATACAGGTGTGTCTCTGCTTGTCTACGGCAAGCAGGAGAGCAAACTTTATTTTTCCCAGCAGTGAAAGTTGTTTTTTAAAGGTTAACGCTGACAAATATAAATTGAAGCAGAATATTAGTTAGACAAAAACATACTGTAAATTTTGGAAATGATTACATCTACATGTTTTTAATATATTTGGCTTTTGTAAATGACAGAGCTCTGAAAGTGCTGGACATTTTTGAATGGAAACAATCCTACACAGACACCACTGGAGTCTAATTCTGCAAAGACTATAATACTAATAATATTAGTGAAGCCTTGTGTGAATAAATAAACAATACATAATTGTAGAGCTAACATCTGAATAACTAACAGGAAACTCCAGAGATCAAACTGGCTGATATATTAGGATCATGAAATACTGGTCTACATTGTCTGATCAGAGATCATACGTGTCGCTATGTTGGGGCTCATCGCTCACGTTTTTCACTGCGTGCCTTCGTCTTCTGTTTCCTCCTCAGCCATCGTGGACTCAGTGGAAGAGAACATACAAGCTAGTCGCCGCCTCCTCCTGCTCTACACCGCCTGCACTTTCACCACCAAAAGACACACAAGCAGCACCAGCAGTGGCAACAACAACAACAACAACTCAAAGAGCAGTGATAACGGTGACAACAGCGACAACAGCGACAGTAAAAACAGCGACCAGAGTTTAGACGGAGGTGAAGAAATCTATCCTGACGCCAGGCAGCAGCTGGAGTGTGTGGCGGCGATGCACAGAGTGCTGCTGGAGAAATCTCTAAAGGTGAGAAAACTTAATGAAGCTGTTAATTCTTACTCCACACATAAAGTCCAGTCACACCTGATTTACTGTGTCAGTCTACCCACAGCTGATAGTAAGGCCCATTAAGGCTCCACTGGTCAATATTTACATTACGCTTCGTGTCACTGAGCTGATCCCATTTCCTGCAGCGTCAGGCGGACGTTCACATCAAACAGACACCCAGCAGCAGAGTTTGGGTTTCTGCTGACACCTTAGACTCATATCCTGACTGACATTAGACCAAACTCTGTGTTTCCATTTTCAGTCTGACGTTTCTGTGAAGGTCGATTTCATCACTAGAGACGAATCTAACGTACTTTTAAGTCCAAACTCACAGCCATGCCAACGTACCTGTTTTACCAGGCTTTTAAGAGCCAGGCCGCGCAAAGTGAAAACGAACTACGATGTCAGGTGACCTGTCTTCTCTTTAGCACTCGCCATTGTTGTTACTGCGTCTCATTGGTTCCAATGTACCACTTAATCATGCTTGACAACAGTGTTAGTCACAACGTGCTGATTGGCTAATGGTGTTTCCTGCTACGTTCATTAGTCATCTTTTATTTTAACTGAGAAACTGATGTTTAATGTCTCGATGACAAAGCTGAAGTAGGAACATAGACAATGGAGGATGGTCAGAGGACGGACCTTCAGACAACTCCCCGCTGGATCCACAACCTTTCTGTTGCTGCATTTACGCAGATTAGACCCCGCCCACTGCGAACCCAGGCACTGTGGTTTGCGCTGAGTCTGAGGTGCCACGGCCGCTACTGTGAGCTCCATCTTCTGAGCTTCTGCCTATAAAATGCTTCACTGGAATAAAACTGAAAAAGTTATCGGTTTATATACCACTTTTCTATGTAGTGTTTGATGCTGCTGAAATAAGCAAGGGATCGCCTGATGTGATGTGTATTGTTTCTGGAAATATGTCTAATGATATCTGTAGAGGTGTATGATGTCACTTTGTCCCATGGTCAAGTGTTAAAAAATTAACAAACACTGCATTAAATCTTAATATCAAATCATAACTAATCAACACCAACGTATCAAATCTGTAAATAAGCATCTTGTCCGAGCCCGAGTCAGCACTGGCTAAAAATGAGTGGTTGCTCGATAAATGTCTCGTACGTTGATCTTTGCTTTGCAGATACAACAGGTTGTGGATTCACCTGTGAAGATCAGAGTTAATCTTCTCAGATCGCTCACAGCACACGACGTGTACCTGAGCATTACTGTGTTACAGGGAGAAAAACATTCACAGTGAATTAGTGATGATTTGATTAATGATTAAAAAAAGGCGTCTTGATTCTAGTTCGAGCTCTGTTTTACAGGTGATTCTGGTGGAGTTGGAAGAGATCACCCCGGCTCAGCTGGCTCTCTTCCCAGAGTCAGTGCGTCACCTGAGGAAGAAGCAGGGCGCCGTGTGTTGGTGGAAGAACCAGAGGATGAAGAAAACGTGGACAACATGCACGAGGAGTGGAGAGGATGAGGAGAAAGGTGGACAGGAGACGCAGCTGTCACCATCCCTTTCTCCTTCCTCCAGGTTTTGGAAGGAGATCAGATATCGTATGCCGGTGAGGGGCAAGAGGGCGGTGTACCCCGAAAAAACTGCCCTGCTGAACTTGTGAGGTTTTGGACCAGAGATCAGCTGGTTTCTAATGTAAATGTGTACAGTGATGAATCCTGTCGCACACAGATGATTCAGAAATACTGTGTCGTATCAGAGGCTGCATGGTACAAGAGAACCAGAAGGTACTTTTACTGCAAACGTCACCTCAACGGGTTACACAAACAGAAACTAAAGGAAGCTTCTAATCTTCAAGTCTGATAGTAAAAGGTCCATGAATACACCATGAACAGGTTCTGCTGAAGGAGGTGCTGAAGATGCTGTGTTCAAAGACTGTCAGACAATGACAGTAATTCCCACCTGGTGTGCAGACCGTCACAGCGTTTGTGAATATGAACGACTGAAGAATCAGAACGATGTTGTCAAAGAAGGACCGATCAAACCAAGTGATCATATGTCAGATAACAATGTACATTTGTATAATGAAAAGTGTAAAAATGTTACAGAAAAACAGCAAACTGTGAGCTTTATATTAACTTTACAGTCTGGGACGGCGCTACACCGGGGCTAGGGGATGCTAAAGCCCCGTCAAAAATCTGTGTAGCCCCCGTTAAGCCCCTCAAGCATTTTATTTTATATTTTATAATATATATTTTTAAGTTAAAAAACATTAAAAAGTTCACAAGTAGCCATTTTGTTCCAATGCAATCCTCGCTTGCATGTTTGTGCTGCGCCTGTACCACATTGACTGGTGTACCATAACCTCTGTGTATGTGTGTGTGTGTGTGTGTGTTTATATCGAACATGCTTGTACTGTGTATCATAGCTGCTTTTATTGAAAAAACACGAACCTCCTTATAAAGTAAAGTAAAAGTAAAGTCATGAAAATCAATTATTTTCTTAGCACCCCCACATATCAGTCAAGCTCCCCCTTAGCCCCGGGAGAGAAAAAATCCTGGCACCGTGCCTGTTTACAGTGATTAAACTACAGATAAGGCACTGTAAGACAAACTGCCCCGTCACTACGTTTCTGCAAACCACAATTACATTACATGTTTCATATGCATCATATCCATGTCATTGGGAGGTGGAGGAAATGTCGAGATGTCGCTCCGTTCCTGTTGAGACAGTGCCATGAAAGGCTGTACTTCTAAACGGAGACATTACTGCGTTTCCTTCCGTGGTTGTGACATCAAAAATCGGGTCAGGTATAAATATGATAATTTCCTAAACATTTACCATGTGTGTTTTTTTTTTCAAACCACATGTAACCACAGTGCTGTTAAAATGTAAAGTTTTATTTGTGCAATGTCACGTATCCGTGGTTTGCCTAAACATAATGCCAACATTTATTCTGGTGATTGAGTTTATTAAAGATGTATTTATATTTTATAAAATGTTATTTATGAGGCATTTTTCATACAACGAGGCAGCACAAAGTGACAGGTTAAAATGTTCATATCATCGACTATGGGCAGCCACAGGAGAGAAACTGTTCTGTCAACAAATTAAAATCTTGTGTCAAAGGCTTCTTCACTTTTTACATTGTTTTGTCCTTTTGCATAAAAATAATTTACCATGTTTATCTGACCAATGTCATGTACTTCACATGTCTGCTGAACAGTTAACGGAGCATAATGGAAGGTTTGTTTTAACCTAATGTGGTCAAAATTTTTACCAGTTCATTTTGGAAATCCAAAGTAAGGCTGGGTGATATAACGGCCATGTGAGATGTATATCAATTTATTTTCAAGCAAGATATAAAATTAGACAGTTTATATCGATATAGGGTCAAGTTGTGTCAAATAATGCACCCCAGTGTGCACCTGTCCTCACAGCTCCGCCCCCTCACTCATTCATTTCTCCATCAACACTCACGGAGCTGCTCCTCTGTTAAATCTGTCTGTTCATTAGTCTACAGTCAATGTACAGCTCTGCTGTTTATTTTATATCATTTTTCATTTCCAAGTTGTGCAGCTGTTTATTTTCAAACAGGAAAAAAAATCCATGTCTTTGCATCTTATTTTGATCAGTCTGTTTTTATAAAAGTGCTTGTGACGTCTCAAATGTGGCTCTGACTTGCAGCTGAAAACATGGAGCTCATTTTGTACTAAATTCTGAGATATATATGGTGTATCGTCGTTCAGCCTGAAAATACAGAGATATAAATTTTTGTCCATATCTCCCAGCTCTAATCCAAAGACAGTGTTACATGAAGCCACGATGTCAGGCACTTACAAACAGGACCTTCACTGAAAACTGTCCCTGTCAGTGCATTTAAAGAGGTTTCATCAGTTCCCACATTGTGAGGTCATCAGTTCATATATTCTGCTTTCAGGAAGAAGCATATCTTTATGGAAGTATTTCAAAGGTCACAAATACAAAAATAATGTCAAACATATGTATAGGAAAATAAGTCTGTTGCACTGAGACAATATACAGCTGTCACTTTCATATGAGAAGCAGCTGAGGTTTGGTGGCCTATATTTCAACTAAAGCTCTACTGAGCTGTTATGAATCATAGCGATGTACCTGTATGCAAAACAAGTGGGTTTTTTTTCTGTTGAGAGGAAATTTCATGCAGGGTTAGAGGAAAAGGATGAAATGCTATGATAACAGGAGGGAAAACCCAGAAGCTACTCAGAAGGTTAGTGTGAGTAACAAGCAGCTGTCTTTAAGCATCAGCTCTCAGCCTGGTGAGTTATTATTACCTTCAACATTACAGGTAGAGTCTGTTCTTATATATGCATGCTGTCAGTGTTTGTGAAACGGGTGTCAAACTGACTGTCCTTTCTCATCTCTTATTATGTGAAAAAAATCTAATATTGAAAATATTTTTGTGCCATCTGGTGCTGAACACTGAATCTATATCCGACAGTTTTTAAATCCACTGGAATCATTAAATTGTTGTTATAAAGCTCCAACATTTATTAGATTAAAGCTGAGGTTTGTTTCAGGAGTTTTATTTTTGAGGGACTCAGAGTCTTCCTGTGTCTATGAATTAACGTTTTCAGTGACTTCACAATGCTTTGTGACTTTCCACTTAGGGCAAAAAAAAACCTGTCAAATAAAACACAAGGAAACCAAAAATAATTTATTGTTTTTTTCTCAGTAATTATATATGTACCTAAAAACACAGATCTTGTGTTAGCAGGTTTAAAGTGAATGTTAACGTTGGTTTGTTTGAAGAACATTCTGCTGCAGACAACTCTTTTCATTCTCTTTGATAGTTTTGGCAGCAGCTTTCTCTTTGCACTGTTTGGTATGACAGCGTCACCTCATCGCCGTAACTGCAGTTACAAAAGACAGATATCCATCAAGTGCAACCCTTGTTAGAAAATAATGTTTTCCAATATGATATGTCAGAGAACTTTCGAGAGCTGGAGGTGGGACAAAATTTGACAGAGACGGCCGTCTCCTAATTCTCTGTGCAGGAAAAACCCTGAGTTCCAAAGTTTTGACTCATCACTAATCGTTTAATCATCAGATTGTTGCTCTCTGAATCAAATCATATCGTAAGATGCCTGTTGATGCATACAAATGATCAAAGTTTCTTTTTATGAATCACAGAAAACCAAGAAAAGCAATTTATCTGATGCAGAAATCAAGGTACTTGTTGATGAGGTGGAGGTTAGAAAGCACATATTGTTTGGTGGCTGCGGCAGCCGGTCTGAAATTATAAAAAAGTGCAGCCCGCCATCTTTGACTATTTACATAATCCACGAGTGCAGGTGGTGAAGTTGTGCTGGGTAAGGTGACTGGAGGAGGCAGCCTCTCATTTCAACAGCCAATCACGAGTGTCAGTAGCGTCCAGTCCATCAGCCTCCAAGGCTCAAGGATCTGATGGTGACACAGCCAATCACGAGTGTCAGTAGCGTCCAGTCCATCCCCCTCCAAGGCTCAAGGATCTGATGGTGACACAGCCGACCACGCGTGTCAGTAGCGTCCAGTCCATCCCCCTCCAAGGCTCAAGGATCTGATGGTGACACGGCCGACCACGAGTGTCAGTAGTGTATAGTCCATCCCCCTCCGAGGGTCGAGGATCTGATGGTGACACGGCCGACCACGAGTATCAGTAGCGTACAGTCCATCCCCCTCCGAGGCTCAAGGATCTGATGGTGACACGGCCGACCATGAGTGTCAGTAGCGTACAGTCCATCCCCCTCCGAGGGTCGAGGATCTGATGGTGACACAGCTGGCCACGAGTGTCAGTAGCGTACAGTCCATCCCCACTGTATGTTTCTACACAGTATTATAAAGATACTAAACTGCAAATCCAGAACAAAAGTACTTTAACCCTATGGGCCCGAACGACGCATAGTGCATCCAAATTCACACCTGTTCTTCTCTACGGATTTTCTCTGCGACCATTCGTCATAGCAAGTCCAATGTTTTCACAGCGAAAAAAAAAGATAAAGTTACACTCAAAGATGTGTGTGCAAATCTTTCATACAGCTTTGCACACACATTACTCTTGGATGGATTACTCGTGAATGTAGGGTCGCACAGGAATGCCACACATATCACATGAAAGTGCAGGACCGGAGCTTTCCGATGATACCGAACACATTATTGTGCTGTGATCCCATCATGCTATAAATACAGATCAATTGTCTACAAAATAAAAACCTGACGAATTTCTTTACAATCCATTATACAGATCTTGTTATCAGTCACTTCATATAGTGAGGAATAATATTATTACTATCTTAGATGTAAATATTGCATGTTTCTGTCAGATAAAACACATTTTTGACTTGTGAATGAGTCAATGGAATTTCTTGCAATAATGAAAAAATACTGGCAATCATGTCCGCCTGGCACAAACCACATGTTTTGGACAACTGTGAAGTGACAGAATGTCCCAGCATCATGGTTCTTATATTGCCAGATTCCAGAGAGTCTCCCCTCTTCATATATGGCAGAATATGTCATTTTCCAACTTGCTGTGGTGAGATACATGTAAAAATGTAAGAATTTAGTAACACTGATTTTTTTTCATTGATATAAAAATGAATATAAAATACAGGCACATAGAAGGACATGAAATGGCTGTAATATGAGCTTAAAAGTAAAGGCAGGAAAAATACCCCAAAAATGCCTAAAGTCCAAAGGTTTAATAAATTCAGCTGATTGTGTTTGTTAAAACAGAGAAACAGAGAGTGGACCTTTTCCCAACAAACATCAATCAGTGGAACTTCCTGGGACCTTACTGGGAGTGTTTGTTCCCTTCTTCCTATTGTCTGCTCTGTAAAGTGAACTTCCTGGGACTTTACTGGGAGTGTTCGGCCCTGCCTTCCTTGTGTCACTCTGTAAACGGAATGTCTCACTTCCCTTATTGGGGGTTGTTAAAGTCGGACGCCTGTCAGGAAATGTCTTAAGAGACCTTTGTTATTGCAGAAAATCATTGTGGCTGAGAACATGAGCCATGTCTGAGACATCACAGAGGACTATAATGAAATGTAACCTGTGTTTTCCCACAGACGAGGACAATGACAGCGGCAGGTTGTTTTGTCTTGATGGCTGCTCTGATGTCTCTGGGATTTACTGTGGGACACAGTGAGTATTGTGTTTTCTCTCTTTTTAATTCTTCTTGTCTTTACAGCTTAAAAAGATTCTGCTTTTAGAAATCACTTATAAAACTAGACAGGAAATGTATAACATGAAGCTGTTGTACAGTTGTTGATTTGAAATATTAGCTGACTCAAAGGTTTCAGTATTCTTCCTAAAAACAATGAATATGGTTTTTGTGGGCTGAAAAAAACAAAACAAAAACCTAACTACTGAACCTCTGTTGGGTAAAGACAGAATTACACATAGATGGCTGCCGTTAACCTGAGCAGCAGATAAGTATAAGGTATAAAGATATAAAGTTCATCAGACAGGGACAGATTTATATCTGAAATAATAAACTGAAAGTAACAGTTGTAACTTTCAGCTTTACTTCTCAGGGGTTTCCTCCAAAAGTGAGACGTCCAGAAAAGACAGCATATGCGCTCTATAACAGACCAAATAATTATTATATAAGATAAAAGATATCTCTTAAAGGTCCAGTTTATAGGATTGAGGAGCACCTAAATGGTAAATAATATTCATAACTATGTTTTTATTTATTCATAATAACTTGAAAGAGTCAGAATGAGTTATTTCTATTAAAAGCTGACTGATATTGTATTTTAAAAGGCCAATATAATTCTGATAGTTTGGAACAGGAAAAAGCCAGTGACCAATAACTGATGGGTGGTCGCTCCAGTGCTCACAGTACCTCAGCTCTGGACCAGCTGTCCTGGTTTGACCAAAAACTTCATGTGAATACATGTTAAAATTCAGAACATTACATTTATACAGACTCATGGAGCAGAAGGGATGCACTGATCATTTAACACAACCTCACGTCTTCAGCTCCAGAATGTGACATCATCACGTCACTGATGGAGGCTGCGCGGATTACTGTCAGAGCCAAGCTCTGCCCATAATGACAATTTATTAAACTACCTATTGGCGCAGATCGATCAGGCAAACCTGGTCCACCTTCAGTTTATGTCTACATACAGAGTGAATCCACCATGTCCTCCTATGGTAGCCCAGAACGGACAAACCACACACTGGCTCCAGAAAAGGCCACTGGCAGTTTCACGTAGGCTGCCATCGTTCTCAGTTTCAGTTCTGCCTTGAAACTCACGGCTAAATGCCACTAAAACCCCAAACCCTGTGAACAGTGGATTCTAAACTCTGACCCAAGCTCTGACCCAAACTCTGACCCAAGCTCTAACCCAAACCCACCATATCAACACATCACCTTTGTTTTTAATTCATTAATGAACTGAGCTAATTAGCATATTTAGTCATCTGGCTGGTGCTGGTGTCCGACCCCGAACACACTGAACCTTCGTGAATTAAAAACAATAACATAAATCAGCCCATCAACAACACAAACAAATAAATGAATCTGATTAACAGAATCAAAGATGGTCTCCGTCTGTCTGTATTTTTTTCTCACCCAATGTCTCTCCATCGTCCAGAGACAAACATGTTTTACTAGTTAATGTACCAGTGCTGTGACCTGTCTTCTCCTTCCGTTTGTTCTCTGAGAGCAGGTCATGTCATAATCACACCATGGACATGTTTAATGGACATCTTTCATGGACATGTTTGATTTCTAACAAACAATATATACAACATGTCCTTCGTTAGTTTCCCACAGTCTCTGCTGTGCCCTGTCCACTCACATGCAGAGGTACAGATAAAGTTCAGCATGTCTCAACAGATAAGACAACCCCCCCCCCCGACAGTGTAAAGGTCAGACATAGCCGGGCGTCGTTCAGACTCATAACATCAAAGAGTTTTAACAGTCGTCTGTGAGGTCAGCAGGTTTCTGACTCCTCAGTTCATTAAACAGGTCGAACACATAATGTCTTCAGGAAGTCTCTGACAGGAAACACGTCACAGTGCTGCATCACACAGGAAGTGGTTCTCTCAGTACAAACAACCTTTGTGTCAAGACTTTGGTCACTTGGTAAAATTATTGGGACTAAATTATGTTTACTGATAAGAAATGTAAATAATTTATTGAGCTGCTGCAGCCACTCTCTTCCTTTAACAGAGATACCTGCCATGTAAATTGTTTGGTTAAAACATTCATTTTGTTGTGTTGTATGCCTGAGACCCTTTAAGGGGTTAATAGTGGTTGCATACGTAAGTATTCTTGTTTTCACAGTGACGGCTCATTGTATTAAGACCTTCGGCAGGAGCACACAGCCCGTTGGTTTATGACCTGTGGTGATTTTGTTATCAAAATAAAGAAGACAAAAAGAAAAAACACGAGTTATAACTTTGTGTGCTGCCTGTCGAGCCTTTTCGGAGGGCTAAAATTTAAAAAGATCCGAACACTTTGTATTCAACGGTTCAGTTTTAACAAGAGCTGAGAGGTAACCCATGAACTCTGACACCTAAACCCTGACCCCTAAACCCTGACCCCTAAACCCTAACCCTTACCCCTAAACCCTGACCCTCTCCGCTCTTCTTTTTATCTCCAACATGAAAATAAGATTCACATTATTTCAGCTCCAACAGCCGGGTCAGTGACAACAACTCTGCTCAGGGGTGAAAATCCCATTTCATAGTTGGGGGGGACAATAAACAGTAAAATTTTACAGAATAATTTCAGGGGGGGACAAGGAAAAAAAGTTGTAGCCTGTCTTTTATACAGCATCTTTTACCGCAATTTGACTGCTAAGTCTTCTCTCTATCTCTCCAACAAGCAGAGTGAATGTCTATACTTATGAGAAATGGCTTAACAACTAAACATTTCCTGCAATTAAACTGGTAAACTGGTTTATAAACAGTGTGCTGTGAGATCTGCCGCTGCGCACCTCACAACCGTGCGTAACAGTCACACGTAATGACCGCACCTCGTCTGCATGTCTTTGATGTTTGTCTCACTGACAGGAGGAGAGCCTACACACAGGTACCCATACGAGCCGCTCCGCCACAACCGTGCGTAATAGTCGCGCGTAATGACCGCTCCTCGTTGGTTAGACTGCTGCACGTCTTTCATGTTTGTCTCACTGACAGGTTGAGAGCCTACAGACAGGAACCCATTAGCTATGCTCCGTCAAAACCGTGCGTAATAGTCGCACGTAATGACCACTCCTCATCTGTTAGACTGCACGTCTTTCATGTCTCACTGACAGGTGGAGAGCCTATAGACAGGTACCCATTAGCTACGAGCCGCTCTGCCACTGACTGCTCTTGTCCTGTCCTCTCCCTCTTCTTTCTCTCCTGTCCTCTCTATCACTAAACTCTGAGCTTAATCATTAGCTTTTAGCTTAGCAGCACTCGTAATTGAGTAGGCTTTTGAACAATGCAGGAGAAATGTTGCAGACAGTTTATATCATCAGCCTGGGCCTGGGGCTTGTTGTAACAGTAAATGGGATGTGTTGTAACTTGTGTAAGTTAAACTGTGTCTGTGTGAGTGAGCATCTTACCCTGCGATGCGCGATGTGGACAGCCGGGTCCAGCCACTGCTGCCAAGCAGCCCTGCCCATTGGAAAGAGTGTGGGATATAGGCCTACCACTACTAGGAATGGGAGGGGGGAACTAAATCTTAAGACTTAGATAGCACATTATTGCGCTTTTATAATGAGCACCACTTACATTGTGCTTTCAATAAATACTACTGCATTGTTCAAAAATTATTAATTGTGTATCAAATTATTCTAGGGGGGGACAGCTTTACTGAAGGGGGAGTCATGTCCCCCCTGTCCCCCCCGGGATTTCCGCCCCTGACTCTGCTGCTTCAGTTCTCAGTGATGTCCTCACAACATGTCCTTACTATATGTCCCCAGAATGTGTCCTCACAGTCTCTGAGTCTCTGTGTCGTTGTGTCCATTGGTTCTTTAACCCGCCATCTGAGATCTGGGTCACACTGTGTTCAAGTGAGTCTGTAAATCGGAGAATCCGATCGTTGAATCCAGTTCCGTTTACTAGTTGTAAATAATATAATTATTAAATGTGGTAGATGTATGACAGCTGTGAAATGTAAGGATCACAAAAATACCCAGGATGCAGTTTGTGTTTTTTTTTATTTAAAGGAGGCAGGTTGATCTTCCCATTAAGCCGATTTGTTGTGAATGCAGCATTAGTAACAGCAGTGTGCAGCAGGGCCACCGTGCGGGAGTCAGAATAACAACAGTGTGCAGCAGGGCCACCGTGTGGCGGTCAGAATAACAACAGTGTGCAGCAGGGCCACCGTGTGGCGGTCAGAATAACAACAGTGTGCAGCAGGGCCACCGTGTGGCGGTCAGAGTAACAGCAGTGTGCAGCAGGGCCACCGTGCGGGGGTCAGAGTAGCCCTAACCCTAAAATAATCATAATAATCTTTATTAATTAAAAAGGCTACAGTACCTCTAAAAAACCCAACAAGAACCTTTTATTTGTCTTTTGTAAGTAATTCGTTATTTAAAAAATTATCTTGAGGCAATATCGACCAAGTGAAACTTTTATGTGAATAAATGTTTCCAGTCATTTTGAGAGTAAGGCAGTTTGATCCCTTGTTTTCTGCCTTCACTGGATGGTTTTGTTTTTTAACATTACACTTCTTCTGTTTGTTGTGATTCATTTTCAAATAATAAACAAACAAACAAACAAATAAACAGATGGTCCACCCGAGGGCTGGATATAAACTCTGCTGTTGAATCCAGGTGTCGCCGTCAACTTTAAGTTAAAAAGTGAATACACCTGATTTCTGAAATCATAAGTACTTGGGAGGTGTGCTGAAGTGAAACAGCAGAAATGTGTTTTATTTATTTTTTAAATTTTCAGTTAATGTAGCTGATTATTCATGAAAAAATGTCCGGCAGTTTATTTCATGTTGTCAACTTTTTGCCAGTGCTTTTTTGAAAAGCAGAAAATCATAAACATATGGAAGCAGCATGTGTGTCAGTGTATGAAAGCAGTCAGAGAGTGTACCTCCACTAATGCTAATAATCCTAATGAATGCGGCACGGTGGTGTGGTGGTTAGCACTGTCGCCTCGCAACAAGAGGGTTCCTGTTTGCATGTTCTCCCCGTGTTAGTGTGGGTTTTCTGCAGGTGCTCCAGCTTCCCCCCCCACAGTCCAAAGACATGCAGATTGGGGATGGATTAATTGGTGACTCTAAATTGTCCATAGGTATGAATGGTTGTTTGTCTCTATGTGTCAGCCCTGCGATAGTCTGACGACCTGTCCAGGGTGAACCCTGCCTCTTACCCAATGTCAGCTGGGATAGGCTCCAGCCCCCCGCGACCCTCAAGAGGGTGAAGCGGTTAGAAGATGAATGAATGGAAATCATTTTTTCTCCTTATTCAGATGGACATTTGTTTGATTTGACTCAAGTTCTGATTTTATATTTTTGTGTTTCAGATTCAAATGTGTGTGCGTGTGTGTGTTTGCTCTTCACCTCGTGTTTAACTGCAGTTTGAGTTTTGGAAAATAAACCTTTGTGTGTAAAGAGAGTTTCAGTGGCTGATGCTTAATAAAATGGTCTCACTACAATGAAACGACCACTGTGGGGTCTGGTGTCATCACACATGAATAAACTTCAACTCATTCAATCTGTAAAAGTCAACTTTCCAGGCAGACCCATTCTAACACTGTTACGGACCCCAGTGTGCAGAAATACTCAAATACAATAGACAAAAATAATACACATTTTTACTGCATGAGATTAGCATAAAGTGGGTGTGTCTGTACAGGGGAGTTACCCATAGAGCCCATTTTTATTCAGATATCTTGAGGTGAATGGACTTCTGTAAAAAAAAAAGGACATGTCAGTTTTTCCCTCAACAAAATTTAGCCTAACTTAGAAACACTGTTTGGAGAACTCTGGTTGTAAAACTCTGGCCACCACAGCCCCTGAAAGAGGGTAATGTTGGCTGAGGACGCCAGCATCCCTGTTTATGGTTCCTTTACCCTTTTCATGTATGCAAAGTGCTCATTTAAGGACACTTGAAGCCTTTGAAATGTTGTTCTCTTCTCTACCAGACATGTCTGTAAGTTTTTTCCTCTGGCATTGGGTTAGGGTGAGGTTAGGTAGTTTTTACCTCTGGCGCTTAACGACTGGTTTCTCTTTGCACTGTCACATCCAGACCACAGTGGGGAGACAGACACCTACCATGTAAGCGTTGGCCGCCTCTTTTTGCTGAGGTGCCTCTTCGCTGATGCTCACACTAATGTGACCTGGAGCAGAGAGGGGAGGCACGATCAGAGCCTGCCCACCGGAGTGGAAGTCAGGGATGGGTTACTGTGGTTTCTACCTGTGCAGGTGTCTCATAATGGATCCTACACCTGTGAGAAAAGGTATAGAAACTCCTGTAGGTTTGACTACATCTGATTGTGACTGCATTAAGAGCCCAAAGGGTGGGGGGGGAACTAATATTTTAGTCACCCTATTTATATCAATAATTTAAACTGAAAGAATAATGATGTAGTAGATAAATATGTAAAAGTATTAAATTTTTCCCCAAAGTGAATATCTTAGCAATTCAATTAAAAAGGACCGTTACATTATAAAGTCATACATTTCTGGAGCTCTGGTTGGCCTGTCCTTCAACTGTCTCATAGCTCATCTCCTCTGCAGGGGCACGACTGGATTATTGAGGATGACGTTTGGGGTGTCAGTGTCCAATAAAGAGTGTCCTGATCCACCTGAAACCATATCCATCATTCGGGGAGTCAATGAGGGTCTTCCTTGCAAACAGAAAGAGATCTTCAGACTGAAAAACACAAGGAAAATACGATGGATGAAGGTATACGCGGCTCCAAACAGACACATGTGGGATATTGTATGTCTTTTACTTTATTAAGCTGCCGTTCAGAACAGAGAAACAATCAGTGAAAGCAAAGAAATGGAATTAGGTCAGTTTATTTAATTCATTTTCACAGTTTAAGATTTATTCCTCATTTATTCTTGAAAATGGATTTTAGTTTTGAGATTTCTGCATCATGTTCTGTAAGTTCTGGCTTGATAAATGCAACACTGCCCTCTGCTGTTCACATCAGGAATATGTCAAAGTCTGTGGACATGATAAGTGAGTACACATCTGCGTCTTTAAGAGGCCCTTACAGTGTTAGACATGAAACAGTGGAAAGATGAAGGGTGTATGTCTAAACATTACCTGTACATGATGCATACTTTATTTTCAGCTGCAACAGAAAACCTTCAGCTGTTAGTCATGTTCATTCGTTAGGAACGTCTGCGTGTAGGTGTTTTCCCCTCACCTTTTTCCTCAGTGCCACAAAGCTCAATCGTTGTTTAATAACAGCCCAGTGGACAGAAGGTAATGTTGGCATTGTACATTTCTGCAAACACCTGATACATTACATTTGTGCATTTCATGAATCATATCAACAATTCTAGATTGACTTAGAATATAAGCTGACTTTTTCATTGGTAGGGGATGACAGAGAGGCGAGATGCCTGCCAAGCTTCAGACCGCTGTTCAAGACAGACAAAACTGCTGTATTTCCTGCAGCCTTTTAGCCATCAAACGTGTGTGTGTTTTAGCAACCTGTTGCTGCGTTACCTGTCAGGATAGTGCCACAAAAAGTGTTTGTTTTCGACAGAGATGTCACTGTGTTTCCTGTTGGGATAGTGCCATGAAAAGCAGATATTTTAAGGAAAAAGATGATATTTTCTTTAACCTTAACCAAATGGTTTTCATGCCTTAATCAAACCACACCACAGCATTGTTGAAAATGTAAAGTTTCAGCACATTCACTACATAATAACATACAAATATAACGTATCTGTGGTTTGGAAACATTCATTCTGGTGATTGCCAAAACCTGTTACAAACACATGACTGAGTCACACTGTAGTGCCAGTCACTGCAGTTTGTGTTAAACCTCACAAACAACAGAAGTGTTTAAATCTCAAACTTGTACCCAACAAATGCACTATTGAACTATTTATTAAACTATTTTACAAAACCGCGGTGTCACAGTGTTTAAGGAAATTATTGAGCTGGTAAAAATAAAACTGTATATTTGTAAGCTGTTTTAAAGATTTAAGTCTTCAGTAGAGTTGAAAATGTTTGGAGCTGAGCACCACAGACATGACGGGGAGCTCTGAGTGATGGATGTTGTTTACAAAAGTAAAATAAAGCCAGCCTCATCCTTTAAAATTAAGACAATGTTCTCTGCAAATTCCAAAAACTAAACAATGATTTGTAACTCTTCATTGGCAAGACATTTTTGGAAATATACTTAGTTGCTTTCTTGCTGAGAATTATAGCAGATGAAAAAACTGGATACTACGGTCACATCGGTCTGCTTGAAATTAAGCTAACGGTAAGCATACAGTGAAAGCACGGGGAAACTAGCCTGACTATTATTCTAACTGTCGTTGATTACATCCCAATCACCAGATGAAATGTCGGTATCGTACATGTCTACAAACCACAGTTATATTTAATTTGTGCAATATCATGTAGCAGAAACGCTGAAACTTTGTCTGGTCCGAAATCACTCACTACTCTTGCCATGGTTCACCATATTGTGACTTTGCCATTTTGTGTTGCTGTCTGAATGTATAATCAGAATCATTATACCCTATATCAGAAGTCAGTTGAGTCAGTCGGATGAAGTCCAGCGACAGGTAGAAAACCACAGTTCGCAGGATATCAGTAACGCTGCCACTGAGGAGGAGGAGGAGGAGGAGGAGGGGGTAGTAAGAGAGGATGCAGGTGACACTGAGGTCAGTATGCCAGTCAGAGAGAGAACCATGGAGCAAAAGCTTAGAATTAGATGGCCTAGGGCAAATGACAGTAAAGAATGGGAGATAGTTAATAGAGATTTGTCAGTAATCTTAAGCAGGCTTAGAGATGCAAATGCAATAGAAAGGTTAGAAAAGATGGGAGATAAAATTTACTCATATGGTGCAGAGAGGTTTGGGTTGCATGAGAGAAAGAGGGGTGAGAGGGCACAGTCAGGTAAATCTAGGCGGCAAAGAGAAATAGAGGAGCTAGTCAAGGAAAGGAGACAGTTAAGAAAGCAGTGGAAAAAGGCTACAGAAGAAGAAAGGGAGGGAATTAATGTGTTGCAAGAGGAGTTGAGAAGCAGGCTAGCAGTTCTTAGAAGGGCAGAGCATCTCGGGAAAAAGAGGAGGAAGAAGGAATATGCAAGGACAGGTTTTTTCAGGGACCCTTTTAAGTTCGTTAAAGGATTGTTTAGCCAGGAAAAGGGAGGGCAGCAAGAATATTTGAGAAATACCTATTCAGATTTAGAGAAGAATAGGATAGTAGGTTTCCCACCAGATATCCCTCCATTAGGAAGGATAGAGCATGAGATGGATGTGGGGTGTAGGAGATTCATAGCAAGATCAGCTGTCTGGCTCCTGGGGGAACTCGGAGTGCAGGGACAGAGTTTGAGGAAGACAGTGAAGGAAATGTCAGATGAAGCAGCTAGATCTAGTCAGTGGATTTGGATGAGGAGGAATAATGTCAGTTGGGGGCCAGCAGGGGGAACTACTAAGCAGGGTACATAACTCCTTGAGATCAGGTGGAGAGATCCACTTCCTGTCAGGAGAAAATCCAGGAAGAGGAAGGTTATTTAAGTGTGGGAGTGGCCTATTTGAATCCATTTTGTTTGAGACCATGCTACAAGGTGAGTGTGTTTGCTGATCCTGTGAGTTTATCTATCTCCTTTAACTTTAGCTTATATTGGAGTTATGCTATGTAGCTTGTGAAATAGAGTATGGTGAATGTGCTAGGAAAGGTAGTGTCAGCATTGCTTCTACCTGGAGCTCACATGTACGGAGCCTGGGTTTGTTGAAGTAGGCAGTGCTCTTTGGGCTGATAAAGCCATTTGTAAGTAAGGTAAAGGAGGTTATCACTGCTCACTGATCTGTATAGTTAAGCCTTGCCATAATAGCTTATCATAGGGCTTAGTTATTCACCGAACAGTGATTCTTTATCTAGAGAACACATTTCTTGTGTTTATTTGAACTATAGTCGACTCAAAGTATCCCACAATGAACCATGAAAAGTAGTGAGCAACTGATGGTCACTGACTGAGCAATATATCCCATCATGCATTGCAATAAAGGAATGGACGGACTGTATGGGACGGAGGCAGAGATGGATGAGAGGACAGACAACAGCTGGAGAACAACCTGCTGTTCATGTTTAATTTCTGATGACATGTTGATGTTTGTTTTTCTATGTCCTAGAATTGCTAAACTGTGAGTTTAACACCTTTACCTGAGGTCACCTCAGGTTACCTGAGGTCAACTGAGGTCTACTGAGGTTACCTAAGGTCAGTTGAGGTCAGTTTAATCTGTCGTTGTTGGTCCTGAAGTGTTCAAAATAAATGTGATCTAACAGTTAATGTACAGAGGAGGCTAATAATGGTAAGCTAATGTTAGCGAGCTGGGTCATCTCTGCTCTCTTGGTTGTGGTCAAGAAAAATCATGTTTAGGCTTAAAAAAAAAGAAAAGGTTTTGGTGATGCTTCCTCGGCTGAAAACGCAGCAACAGGTTGCTAAAAAACATCCACATAACTTTAAAAAACAGCTTTGTTCTTGGTGTTGAACTTTGACCTGCAGCTCATCTCTCCAAGGTGACACACACCCACTGTCCCCTCCACCTTCTGATGATGATATCAGCTCAGATACTACGTCACTTTAGAAACGTTGATCTGATTGGGTTCTACATAATGAAAAGGTCCTATAAACTAAAACAAACTTTTATTAGAGAGCTTGTCCTGATTTGAATTTGATTTCCTTTTTGCTTTTACATGAGTTGTTTCATTTATTTATTTTTATTTTATTTTACTGGCTTATGTTTTAAGTTTTAAGTTTTAATTTATTGTCCTTTACCTTTGTTGGCTTTTAAGTAGTGACATAAAGTGAAGCACACATCTTAGTTATTAGTGCTTAATAATGAAATAAATAAAATTTGTTGTTATCATCGCACTGTAAAAAATAATTAGTCTGTGTTTGTGTGTTCAGGAGTGCCACCCAGTGGAGGGGCAGAGGAAGAGGGTCTCTGTGGATGAGAACGGTTTAATGAGACTGTCTGCAGCCTCAGAACAGGATGCTGGGACGTACACCTGCCTGGTGGACATTAACTTGGGCGGAAAGAAGTACACAGCTGCACGCAGCATCCAGCTGAATATTAAAAATAGTATGTACTGTAGGTCACTGTAGTCTGAGGGATAATTATTTATTATTTTATGATTTTGTGTTAAATTTTCCACCATAACATACATTTTTTTTCCATTTAATTAAAAGACCTCTTTAGTTCTTACAGAATTTGTTATATTAACTTTAATGCAGTTGAAGTAAAAGAAACACTGATTGTAAAAGTTATTTTAGGGCTATTATTAGGAAGGTGCAGGTTGTGAAAATAAAGAGTAACACAAACTCCCACTGTGTTTTCTCTGATTTACCAGTGGGCCATCCCCACAGAGACTTTAACACCCCCACAGGATCATCTTTGTGTACTTGGGTTTCCCCTCTGATACAGATTCAGTAGATTGTATTATGTTGTATTATTTTCTGTCTCAATGATTATATATGCATGTTGTGCTTGCAGATACATTTATTGCAAAGCCTGAGGTGATGTTCCCTAAAGGGAAAGTGGTCGTGGTTGAAGAGGGTAAGTAACAGTCTCTAACAAATTATAACCACTGTCATTGTGACAGACACACAAACTGTGTGTCTGTCACAAACCGTGTGTGTCAGGTTTGAATCGCTGCAGGTTTATTTGTGTCGTGTTTTCTATTTAGTCCTCAGAAGTAAAAAGAACAAGTTGTAGTATTGTTCAGCTTGTTCTGTGTGATCATATAAAAAATGTGTTGGATCATATCCTACTGTAGTTCCTATCAGTCAAGAAAAAGTAGTCTTCCAGGTTAAAGGAATACTTTACTATTTGTATATCTGTGTGTAACGTAAAGAAGAAAACTTTTTTTTTACTTGAACACTTACACAATGAACGGAGAATCCAAAAATGGTGAACATTCTTCATTAATGGAAGTAGATGGAGACCACATAACAAACTGCCACTCAGCTCATGCAGAATAATCTGAGCAGAGTTTAAGTCTGCCATTCAACCCATTAATAGCTGGTGGGGTAGCTGTGTGATGCTAACAGCTAGCCCTGTTACTGTGTACGTACAGCATTACTGGGGTGTCAAATATGGCTTCTGTTACTGACGCATGAGGCACCTTATGGCATCTTTATGAGACGCATCAGGCTATAGGCGAACTTTGGTGTAATCCTGTCTGCGGAAATAACATAGTACAAAGAGTGAAAAAGTCTGAGTAGGGTGGGAGAGGGATCATTCTGGATTGGTCAAAAACAAACTGGACTTTTACGCAGGAGACTGCTGTTTGTTTCTTTTGTGAAAGCAAAAGTCAAGCTTTTGAAAAGTATGTAACTGTTTGTCAAGTTACACACTTGTTAGTTACTGTAAGAAACAGTTTTTTTCCCCAGACCAAGATTGTTTTATATGCCTAACCAAGTACTATTGTTTCTTGAACCTAAAGTAGTCTTTCTTGTGAAGATGGTTTATCTTAAAAGACACTGTAGCTGGTAACTAATGAAAATCAACATGCAAAGTGACACAACTGAAACTGATGCTCGAAGAGAGTTTGAAGTGTACAGCCACTGATGAAGCTGCAGTATTTGATAAGCTGGGAGTGAGATCATATTGGTGTGTGCAGGTGGGCGGACTGTCAATAATTGTCAACTACCAGAGCAGTAGTCTCTTAGCGGCAGAGGTTGAAGGACGTCAGGATGTTCAACCTTGTGTTATGATTACCAAAAAAACCCCCCAACCCATTCAGTCTTTGCAAATAGAAATGATTTACAATTTATTTGCAAGTTGAGCAGTGAAGGATGATGCGATCAGTGGTCATTCCAGATGAATTCTAATGCAAGGTGTGAAGAGACACTGCAGCTTTGATTGCGCCCACGGAAATCAGTCCTGACATGAACCCACATAGTTCCTGTCCAAGCCCAACCTGAGCCAAGTAGGTGTGGTCAAGGCCCAAACCCGATTAAAAACCCAAATTTCTACTGTAAAAGAATTATATATTTTTTAATACTAAAACATTTAATACAAGCTAATGGCGCCACTTCTTCTCCTTCTCTTCTTTATTTCAATAGTCTGTTGTGTTGTGTCGTGTAGAACAGATTTGGCAAAGTGAGCTGCGCCCTCCAGTGCATAATGCACACAACAGTCCACGGCGATGTGGCGTGCACATGATGATCACCACTATTCACTGCATTTTATGCCAATCTGTCCCACAGCTGGGGAGGCAGAAGAAGACGCTGCCAACCAACTAAGTTACCTTGTTCTCCAGCCCTCTCTCCTGGTTCTCCACCGTATTACTCTGTTGGTTCACCTCCACCACCAGTTTAAACAAACAAACAAACAAAAAAAAACAAACAATCCTGCTAAATTGGTGAGAGCCTGACTCTATTCAAACCCGGGGGAAATACATTGAAATTATACAGCCCAGCCTGGCTCGAACTTGGCAGGTCGTGTGGTGAAGGCAATCCTAAGCCTTGTGGCGATCCTGTTTATTTTACGAATATATTTTTTTATAAGGTGGTGGTTACTGGCTGATGGCTTTCTCACCTCCAGACACACCCACTGGTGCTATCGGCCAGTGAGATGGCTCCAATCAGCTGAGCCCAGGTAGACCGGCCCCTACATTATGCCGCTCCTGGCAGTATGGCGAGAGACGCCGGCAAGTGAATAATGAGCCAGAAGTCCTCTGCACATTCGGTCTACCACAGTTCTTTACACTGGTCAAAGTCCGCGAAATAGGTGCGCTTCCTTGTGGAATATCATCCATCTGGCCACTGGCCTCACGTCAGATTACCTGCCACGGATATCAAGGGAACGCTGGAGCATTACGGCATTCACCCGCAGTCCCTTGAGTTGGCAAAAGCCGGGGATTACTGTTCGGTTCATTATTCCTTACTTGCTACCTTCGGACTGGGTTGATTTTTTTAAAAACTGAACTGAGTCAGAGCAAACAGTGGATTTTCTTTACTTCCTTGTTTACGGGAAAAACTGGGTGGAGTTTTCTTTTGTTTAGCGAACTGTGTGGATTGAACTGAATTGAATGGTAATATGTTATTTGGATATCCCGGAGTGGAGTTTTTTGTTTGAACTGGATTGAACTGACTGAACCAAACAGAACATTTCTTTTCTTTGGTGAAAAAAAAAACAATAAAATACTTCCTTGAAACTGATCACTGTTGTATTTGTATTTATGATTCTTTTGTGGGGTTTGACTGAGTAGAGACAATATTTGTTTCATGTGTCAAACCGCTACACCCTAACCAATCCAAGATAGATATTAATATCAGGTGTAAACAGGCTGTTTGTGTGCAATGCTGGGTTGTGGTGTTAAAATATATAATTAATTTAATGTACTTTTTAATCCTGTTTTTCAGAAGTTTTAATAGGACTTACATCTGCAATCGATTCACAGTGAAGTTAGAGAGATTTTCCACTCACAGTGATGTGTGAAGTCACAGCTGCTTTGTTTTCTTCCTGTTTACCAGATACGAGAGTGCAGCTGGAGTGTTTAGCCTACGTAGGCTACAGTGAGGACAATGAGACTTTCATGTATTGGACTGTTGATGGGGCTGACACTGAAGATTACGAGGAACTCAGCGAGTCTTGGAACTAGTGAGTTCCTGTTTCCTGTCATGTTGTTTCAGCTTGCACATAGACGTGGAGGGGGCAAAAGAAGATAAACGCTGCTTGATAATAGTGGAAGTTGAACTGGTGGAAAAAAAAAATCACCACACTGCATTTGTCAGACATCAAAGAGGTCTGAAAATCAACATTTAATGTTTGGGTTAAAAAAGTAAACAGGAGGTGATTGGTTGTTGAGAATGAATTAAAGTATCATTTATAAAAAGCATGAGGAAAAAATGTTTATGCTTTTTTGGTTGAATGATTTATCATTTGACTTGACTCACTGACTGATAAACTGATTGACTGGTCTTTTCTCTTTTAGTACTCGTGTCAGCGGCAAGGTGTTTGGTCGGTCCACTTTGTCCATCTCTAAAGTTCGTCGCCAGTTCCTGAATGTCCCCATTTCTTGTTATGTATCAAACTTAGTTGGACATAAAGTCGGCGTGATGTGGCTTAAGGAAGGTATTGTCTTCTTTTATTTTTTCTTTCTGTCAAAGGTGAAGTGTGAAACATCTGGGAGAATTTGGTGGCATAACATTAAATTATAGATTGCAACCATCGAAAAGTTTTTCGGTCAGAATGCCTTCATTGTTCAGCAGGTTTTCACCGTGAGCCAAATAAAACAAACAGACCTGGTGATTTAAATAGGTAAAAACACTGAATAAAGCAGTTTCACGGTACAAATCAAAGTATCTCTGATGCTGTTTGGCATCTTTCCTACTAGATGCTATCATATACTCAGCCTTTTTCCCTTATAACTTAACTAGTGCTCACCATTTTTCTGATCCAGATGTCCAGGAGGTTTTTTAACGTGAGCCAAATTTTCCTCACAGGTCCCCTCCTTTTCAAGTCAAACAGAACCATTGACTTAAACCAGTAAAATGCTGTAATAGTTTCACATAAAAAAAGTGCTACCCCAACGCTCTCGTTGTGAAGGGGCTGCTAACTACTATGGCTGACTCAAAAAAATGCAAATGTCTTTACCTAGAGTCAGTGTTTGGTTTGTCTGTTCTGGGCTGCTGTAGAAACATAGTGGTGCAACATGGTGATCTCTGTACCTGCTGCCTATGTAGATACAAACGTCTCATTCTGAGGGAACCAGAACAAAATGATTATTCTATGGTGATTATAAAGAAAACAGACTTATTATATTTTCTTCCATGTCTGGTTGTAAATCCTACGTACTGGATCTTTAAATATTACTGTGATGTGCAACATCAACTCGTCTCGTCTCGTCGTCCTCCGCTTATCCGGATCCAGGTCGCGGGGGCAGCAGCCTCAGCAAAGAAGCCCATACAGTCCTCTCCCCAGCCACCTCCGTCAGCTCTTCTGAGGGAACCCCGAGGCGTTCCCAGGCCAGCCGGGCGATGTAATCCCTCCAGCGTGTCCTGGGGCGGCCCCGAGGTCTCCTCCCGGTTGGACATGCCTGAAATACCTCCCAAGGGAGGTGTCCGGGAGGCATCCTTACCAGATGCCCGAACCACCTCAACTGGCTCCTCTCGATGTGGAGGAGCAGCGGCTGTACTCCTAGTCCCTCCCGGATGTCCGAGCTCCTCACCCTATCTCTATGGCTGAGCCCAGCCACCCTGCGGAGGAAGCTCATTTCGGCCGCTTGTACACGCGATCTTGTTCTTTCGGTCACTACCCAGAGCTCATGACCATAGGTGAGGGTTGGAACGTAGATCAACCGGTAAATCGAGAGCTTCGCTTTCTGGCTAAGCTCCCTTTTCACCACAACGGACCGGTTAAGCGACCGCATCACTGCTGACGCCACCTCAATCCGCCTGTCAATCTCCCGCTCCATCCTACCCTCACTCGTGAACAAGATCCCGAGGTACTTAAACTCCTCCACCTGAGGCAGGAACTCCCCCCCGACCTGGAGTGGGCAATCCACCCTTTTCCGGCTGAGGACCATGGCCTCAGACTTGGAGGTGCTGATTCTCATCCCAGCCGCTTCACACTCGGCTGCGAACCGTCCCAGCGAGAGCTGGAGGTCACTGTTCGATGGAGCTAGGAGGACCACATCATCCGCAAATAGCAGGGACGAGATCCTCCTGTCTCCAAACCTGACACCCTCCACCCCTTGGCTGTGCCTAGAAATTCTGTCCATGAAAGTTATGAACAGAACCGGTGACAAAGGGCAGCCCTGGCGGAGTCCAACCCTTACCGGGAACAGGTCCGACTTACTGCCAGCCACGCGAACCAGACTCGTGCTCCTTCGGTACAGGGACTGGATGGCCCTTAGCAAAGGGCCACCAACCCCATACTCCTGGAGCACCCCCCACAGGATGCCCCTGGCGACACGGTTGTAAGCCTTCTCCAAATCCACAAAACACATGTGGACTGGTTGGGCGAACTCCCATGCCCCCTCCAGCACCCTGGCAAGGGTAAAGAGCTGGTCCACGGTTCCGTGTCCAGGATGAAAACCACATTGCTCCTCCTCAATCCGAGGTTCAACTATCGAGCAGACCCTCTTCTCCAGCACCCTGGCGTAGACCTTACCGGGTAGGCTGAGGAGTGTGATCCCCCTATAGTTGGAACACACCCTCTGGTCCTCCTTCTTGAAGATGGGGACCACCACCCCAGTCTGCCACTCCAGAGGCACTGCCCCCGATGACCACGCAATGTTGCAGAGGCGTGTCAGCCAGGACAGCCCTACAACATCCAGAGCCTTGAGATATCCAGGGCAAATCTCGTCCACCCCCGGGGCCCCGCTGCCGCGCAGTTCCTTCACTACCTCGGCGACTTCTGCCCCCAAAATTGGACGACCCGCCAATGAGACCCCCGACTCTGTTTCCTCACTGGAATACGTGTTGGTGGGATTGAGGAGCTCCTCAAAGTATTCCTTCCACCGCCCGACAATGTCCCCAGTTGACGTCAGCAGCTCCCCGCCCCCACTGTAAACAGTGTGAGCAAGTTGCCACCTTCCCCCCCTGAGGCGCTGGACAGTTTGCCAGAACCTCTTTGGAGCCGATCGATAGTCTTTCTCCATGGCCTCACCGAACTCCTCCCACACCCGAGTTTTTGCCTCCGCGAATGCCGCTGCTGCGCTCCACTTGGCCTGCCGGTACCTGTCAGCTGCTTCTGGAGACCCACAGACCAACCATGCCCTGTAGGCCTTCTTCGTCAGCCTCACGGCTCCCCTCACCTCTGGTGTTCACCAGCGGGTTCGGTTACCACCGCGACTGGCCCCCGCGGCCTTGCAGCCACAGCTCGCAACAGCCGTCTCGACAATGGCAGAGCGGAACAAGGCCCATTCGGACTCAATGTCCCCCTCCGCCCTCGGGACGCGGTCGAAGCTCTCCCGGAGGTGGGAGTTGAAGATCATCCTGACAGGTTCTTCCGCCAGGTGTTCCCAGCAGACCCTCACTGCTTGTTTGGGCCTGCCAGGTCTGCGCGGCATCCTCCCCTGCCACCTGATCCAACTCACCACCAGGTGGTGATCAGTTGACAGCTCTGCTCCTCTCTTCACCCAAGTGTCCAGAACATATGGTCGCAGGTCAAATGATACGACTACAAAGTCAATCATTGACCTGCGACCTAGGCTGTCCTGGTGCCACGTACACCAATGGACATCCTTATGTTTGAACATGGTGTTAGTTATGGCCAAACTGCGACCCGCACAGAAGTCCAATAACTGCACACCACTCGGGTTCAGATCGGGCAGGCCGTTCCTCCCAATCACGCCCCTCCAGGTCCCGCTGTCATTGCCCACGTGAGCGTTGAAGTCCCCCAGCAGAACAATGGAGTCCCCTGTTGGGGCACTGTCCAGCACCCGTCCCAGGGACTCCAAAAAGGGTGGGTACTCTGAACTGCTGTTTGGCACATAAGCGCAGACAACAGTCAGGACCCGTTCCCCGACCCGAAGGCGCAGGGACGCAACCCTTTCGTCCACTGGGGTAAACCCCAACATACAGACAGAGAGTCTGGGGGCTATCAGAAAGCCCACCCCGGCCCTCCGCCTCTCACCCGGAGCAACTCCAGCAAAGGAGAGAGTCCAACCCCTCTCAAGGACTTAGGTTCCAGAGCCAGAACTATGTGTCGAGGTGAGGCCAATTATATCTAGCGGGTAGCGCTCAACCTCTTCCACGAGCTCCGGCTCCTTCCCCACCAGAGAGGTGACGTTCCATGTCCCAAGAGCCAACTTCCGTAGCCAAGGATCGGACCGCCAAGGCCCCCACCTTGGTCTGCTGCCCGATCCACACTGCACCGAACCCTTCTGGATCCCTCTGTGGGTGGTGGGCCTGCAGGGGGACGAGCCCATGTAGCCGGTTCAGGCTGGGCCCGGCCGGACCCCATGGGCGAAGGCCCAGCCACCAGGCACTCGCCCATGGGCCCCAGCACCAGGCCTGGCTCCAGGGCAGGGCCCCGGTAACCCTCTGGGCCGGGTACACCAACTCTCATTATCTTCCATCATGAAGGGTCTTCTGAACCGTTCTTTGTCTGACCCTTCGCCCAGAACCAATCTGTCATGGGAAACCCTACCAGGGGCGAAATGCCCCCGACAGTACAGCTCCTAGGGTCATTAGGGCACTCAAACTCCTCAACCACGATAAGGTGACGGTTCTCGGAGGAGTCCAACATCAACTCAAAGAACAAAAATGGTTTTGAACTAATATCATACAGACATTTTAGCAAACAATGCAGGTTGCATTGTTTTTTCATGGTTTGGACTTAGCCAAATGACCCGATTGTTCAAAATAATCCAAAGACCTTACTGTGAGCAGTTTCATGTAGGAACTATTTTCTTTCTATTGAACTACACCCACCAACCGTATTACCATGCAGAAGGAGGTGTGCATGTACCCATGGACAGGAGGTCAGAGTGTGTGGATTATCTTGAGTAACCAGTCAGGTTAGAGTGTTTTGTCAAACATTCCTACATTCATCAGGTCATTTGTAACGCAGAGTTGGTTACAAATAAATACAGTGGGACCCTCTGACAGTGATCACGTTTTCTTTTACTTTATTTCTCATGCTCGTTACTATTTAATTGATATTTGTATATTACAATATAATATCAAGTAATGAGGGGCATTATGTGAGCAGTATTTATCAATGCACTTGACGAGGGCTGCTTCAATGACAGGTGTTTCCCATGTGTGTTTCTTTCCTGTCTCTATCATCAGTTGCCATGACTGTTTCTCATTGTTTGAGTAGTCACAAGGTAGCCTGAGCAACACCACATTTTACTGCAGGATCTCTTTGGCTGATTTTTGGCACAGACAGCATAAAATAATGGACATGTAGCCACCATGACGTTACCCATTTTAAAGCCTTGAATTGCCATTTTGGCCGTCACCAGCTTCAATTCTCGGAGCCAGAAGTGACAAGTATTTGTTTGAGAGGGTCAAGATAATGCTAACGCTAGCTGCTAACTTTGGCTGGATGCATTTATAGCTATGGTCACTTTTGATAATGTTAATGCTAATTTTTATTGTTGGTGAAAAGGCTTAAAACCATTAAAACAAAATGAATATCCGACTTTGTAGTGGGTCTTTTAGTACAATTAGACACTGAAGAAGAACTTTTTAGGCGACCAAGATTGATGAACTGAAAACACCCTCGGGCAGGAGATAAAGGACGATAAAATGCCGGACAAACAGGTTCAAGAACAGTTTTTACCCAAGAGCAATAGTGTCGCTGAACACAATCAAGGCATAAAAAGAGTGGCTGTGCAATAATCTCATGACTATGTGTCTGTGAGCTGTGTCTGTGCGTGTGAGCTGTGTGCTTGGTATTTATGTGTTTTTTATTTATTTTTATCTTAGTACCAATGTTCTTATGTTTTTATGTTTTATCTATAAATTTGCACTAACGGGTTTGCTCTGCAATTTTGTTGTACAATGTACAATGACAATAAAGATCTATTCTATTCTATTCTATTCACTGAAATAGTGACTGCTAGGGGCACACACTGTGTGCATCTGGAGTTACACCATGGCTGTGTTCCCTAACAAATACTGTGACTGCGGTGGCAACTTGTCAACAGTCAGCACCCACCTGTCACTTAATACAGCCATGCCCTTAATAATGCGGAACATTAGGTCTAATTAACATTTATACAGGCTACATAAATGAAAATTTCACTGCGTACAGTCATTATGAATGTTGAAATTATCTACAGGGGCCAGAACAGTGTTTTTGTACTAGGCTGTCAACATGTTTACATGTTTATTTCAGCTGTTAAGTTGGGTGTTTTAACATGGGGGGAGGGGGCGGGGGGTTGGGGGCTGACTCACTCTTGGAGCCAGTCTCAGTTGGCCATTAGAGGAACTACCGGTTTTGGGATTTCCCAGTTGGCTTCAATTTTCAGCCCTGGAAGTTGCCACTTGGTGGTTTGTCATTAGCGCTGGGGAGACTCCATTTTTTATCAGGAGAAAATGACTTTTTCCTGTCATGATGTCAATAAGTGCACAGAGCAGCAGCCTCAGGGGTCCCACATGATGGATCATCCCTGAAAGTCTTCTCAGAGTCTTTGTTTATTGTAGTTGTAAATATGTGTTCACAAATCAAATGTTTAAAGTTGTCTGTCTCCTTCTGTCTGCAGCTGATCGCAGTGCTCTCTACACCAGCTTGGCTCTCTGCCTTGTTGCCTCCCTGGCTGTCCTGGCTGTGATGGCTGCCTTCCTCTTCTTTAAAGTAGACCTGGTGTTGGCTTACAGGAAACTGTTGAGACGTTTTTCCAAACAACAAGGTACATGTTGTATTTATATGAGGTGTTTTGGAATCTTGTGACGAGATACTGCCAGGAAACAACAAACTTCACTGTAAACTGTCGATGAAAAGGGAGGATAAAACAAGCAAACACGGTTGTCAGCAACATTGAATGAACACAAAACAAGTTCCATAGATAGTAAAATCAACAGGAATCTAAAAGGGCAATAAATGACAGACTGGTGACTGTCAGCTTGTTTGAAGCTTTATGCAGACAATACTGTCTTCTCTACAGCTCCAGATGGGAAGCTCTATGATGCCTATGTGAGCTTTCTCCATCCTGACAGCCTGAGTTCAGCGGAGACAGCAATGTTGGCCCTGCAGATTCTGCCTGAGGAGCTGGAGAAAAAACATGGCTACTCACTGTACATCAGAGGACGGGACGACTGCCCTGGAGAAGGTGAGCGACACTCAGGTGCTTCACATTTAGAGGTACAATAAACTTGTGGCATTGCAACAATAAAAACTGTCAGTGTGGCACAATTTCAGCCCATCACAAAAACTGACCAGAGGCTCTCTGACTCTATATTCTTCATGTCCACCTATTTTACTGTGTGCAGAAGTTTTGTGGTCACAGTGCAGTTCAGTTTGGTAGTGACCATGTTGAAGATCACAAGTAGAACACATTCAAGAGGATGCCTCAAAAATCATGGACACCACCACCACAACAACAACAACAACAACAACAACAACAACAAAAAAAAAAGACAAATAGCGAGGTGAAAGTCCAAGTGAAATGAATCTGGGGTTGGCTTTCACTTTTGCAAGTGATGCTGTTTATACACAGTAAGCTATAATTCCTCCATAGTATAATTCTAATTTCTCCTTTTGCCATGCTGAGCGGTGTTGCTGTGTGCAGTTGTAAATAGTGCATCCATGTGTAGAAGGTGGTACACATGTTGACATAGCAGAGCTGGATTACAGGCATGATGGAACAGTACTTCCCATATTCAGTGGGCTGAGAAAGCCAGAAACTAAATTTGTTTGGTATATGTGCAGTGTTGGGAGAGTTAAATATTCCATTAGATTGACAGGAGTAAATAGAATTATGTTGTCTGACAAATGCTCATCTCCAAATCTCAGTGCTGTGCTGCTTGAGGCTATTCAGAACATTCTATCAGAAAACTATATAATTAAAGTGATGGTTGTTCACATCACATTCTGTTAGGAAATGGTAAAACAAACAAAAGCAAAAACAAATGAAGTAATCTCCTTAATAATCCATTTTTAAGACTGTAATCATTTTCTGTGTTTAATGTTTTCCAGCGGTGCATGACGTCATTGCTGCTAGAGTGCGCCAGTGCCGCAGACTGATAATCATCCTATCACCTGAGATAAAGTCGTCAGCTGATGGCAAATCAGAGGAAGAGCCCTTGTATGAGAATCAAAATCAGTTGTGCTACGAGCAGAAAGTTGGGCTGTATGATGCTTTGATCCAGAATGAACCTCAAGTGATTCTGGTGGAAATGGGTGAGGAAATGTTTCTCCTAAAATGTTGGACTATGTTATTCATCTAACAGTGTTGTTTTTTGGTGTGTAATGAGCCACATTGGTCTTCAAGTTAGGGTCCAAATTTCTGGAGTTGTTATGCTACAATGAAAGTTGAGAAAATCATTGACAACTGGGAGGCAGGAGTTCTGAAAACTGTCACTGAGAAACATGAACAAATATGTGAGGGCTTGTTAGAATTAAGAAGTCAAAACATGTTTATTTGAACATTTGGTCAATATTGTGTTGTTTTCTAGGAGATAGCACGGTGGATTACAGCTGTCTGTCTGAGTCTCTGCGATATATCAAGAGGAAACAAGGAGCTCTTACGTGGAAGAAACCCTCTGTTGAAAGTCACAAACTATCCAGAGTGAGCTCAAACAGAAATTTCTGGAAGAATCTGAGGTACCACATGCCGTCAGTTCCTGCAGGCACACTCCAGACTTTTGTCTAAACCAAGTTTCACAGATGGGATGTAATGGAGATATTTTTTAATTTCAGGACATTCAGACATATTTCCTGTAAATATACTTGTTGACATTCTTGATTATCTTTTTCAGATCTATTATCACCTGAGTAATGTGACATTATGTTAACTGTGGACAAACCAGACTGGCTGTCTTGCTCAGTGGCAGTTTGCACAGTGAATTTCAGACTTTGTGCAGTCAGGTGGTTCAGACTTCAGACAAACAGATTTGTTCCTGATACAGAACAGGAATACACAATTTTATAGAGTATGTCTTTGCACCTGGGTGAGATGAGTGAAACTGCAGGTATTTGGCCACACCCATCTTTATGATGCATTGTCACGGATCCTATTGTGTGCTGTGATTGGCTATAACGCATCACGTTTACATGTTGAGGGTGGACCCGTTAGGAGTTGTACAAAGAGGTAATCGTTAGGGCAAGTACAATATAATGTGACGTAGGTGTGTGCATTTGCTGTGATGCTACACATAGGTGGTGTAAAGAGTATACTGCTTTGCTGATAATCAGAACCTGATGCGTAGAGGACAATATGCATGTAGTTATGGTGAGGATGGATAGTGATGAAGATTAGCAAACTTTTAGCTACCTTTTCCTCCGTCATTCAGTCAGTGTTTCAGTCCTATATTGAAGTTGTAGGAAGTTATTAGAGTTCAGGATTGTTCTGTATGTGTTTATTACATGTTAATTGTCTGAATGTTTACCGAGAGATAGTGTCCATTTTGTGATGATAATGTGTGGGTATGAGAAGTTGTAGTTTGCACATTGTCACTAAAGATGGGAAGGGTCACATCTATTATGAGGATACCAAATACCTTAAATGTGATAATATTGGTTTGTAAATAATGTACTTTTTGCATGTCAAAAGTACAAGATGGTCAAAGTTAAATGTGTTTTGTCATATGAATGTTGTGCATTTCACGGTGATGTGTGTATTGACTTTAATGTGTAAATGGAAATGTTTATGAGAATGAAGTCAAAATCTTTGAACAGGAATTGTCTGTAACTTGATAAGTTATGAATTGATGTATTTATTGTTGTGTTTGTGTAATATTGTGAAGAAAACATAGATGTTAAATGAAATGATATGAAAGTGTGAGGGTTGCACACAAAGAACATAATTAGGGTTAAGGGGATGATTGCCACCCTTGAACCCCTGGTTCAAGATGTTTTGAAAAAATCATAAAAAAAATCAAGGGAAGGGTTGATTGTCTTGAAAACTGAATGAACCCTTCCATCTTCATGTACCTGCTTTCCAACGAGACCACCCACGAGTCTCTAGGACTTTCTGTTGCCGAGATATGGGCGTTTTTATTTTTAAATTGGTTGTACCTCGGGAACGGAAGGTCGTAGAACGATGCGGACACGACAGGCGTGTTGAGTGGCCCCAAATTAGGTCTGACACCACCCACTTCCGAGTCTCTAGGACGTAGCGTTTGGGAGTTATTGGGAAAAAAACGTTTCCAATGTAAATGAATAAAATTCCATAGTAGTCCAAAATTACAAAGTGTAGAGGGCAAAATCCTCCCTCCAGAAAGTCACTGGGAGCACGTTTCAGGCCATTTGGTGTTGAGTTAAAGAACGACAGGTGGACTCAATAATGCAGACAACCACAGAGCTCAGTTCAAAAAGGGTTTATTTGCTCCACTGAGAGAATTATACTAGTTGTACAGAGTGGGTTTTGAACCTGGGTCTTCTGCATTGAAGGCGGCAACACTGCTGTTGGATCACATGGACAGGTAGTACTCACTGGCTGATACCACAGATAACAAGGACAGGGGAGAGGCCGGAGCTGGAGCGACGCAGGGTGGGGGGAGATCCAGGATTGGGTGTCAGAGGAGTGGGGCAGGCAGTGGAGCAGAGCAGGCTGAGGAGGATGCAGCTTGAGGCTGGACTGCAGTGGGCACAGACAACAGCAGGTGAGGCAGGTCAGCAGCTGAAGTTCCGGAGATGCAAACATACGAAGGTTGACAATGAACTGGCGACGACTGCAGAGAAGAGCCGGTGTCAAATACTCCAGGTAGATTGCTGAATGATTGTAGATGTGGAGATGATTGCTGCAGTGTGCTTCACCTGCTCACACTCACACAGAAAGGAGGGGGGAAGGGAAGAGGGAAAGGAAAAACCAGGTGCAATCCTAACATTTGGAGTTGAATGGTACCTATTTTGGAGACACGTTTTGGCCAAAGCCCACCCCCCGCCCCTTTCCCTAAGCCTAAGCACTTTAAGCCCAGTCGAAGCCTTCCCTTAAGTGGCTAAAGCCCTAGCTTGAGCAGGCCCTAGGTGGTTCCAGCCGTAGATGGCTCCAGCCCTAGCTTGGTAGGTAGGTATTAAGCCAAACTGAGATCCCTCTCAGTTCGTTGTTAGGAGTGGGGGATAGAAATCCCCTCTGTAACTGGAGAGAGGATGGTGCACGGTCCATCACTTCCAGGACATTCCCTTCCATGCTGACCCCCTGGTACAACCACCCTAAGGTGGTGGGTTTTCAAAAAATTAGGCTTGTAGCCTTAGTAAAGTCGGCCTTTGCGCAATATTTCAGTTGAGTTTGACCTTCATCAGGCGAACCGACTGTTAATAATGGGGAGGGCCTCATTTGGCCTCTTCTCACACTCTTCCCGTTTGTTTAGTTTTGATTTGTCACTTTGTTTAGTCTTATTTTGTCACTTTGTTTAGTCTTAATTTGTCACTTTTTTTAGGTTTACTTTTTTTCACTTTTTTTAGGCTTAATTTTTGTATTTTTGTATTTTATTTTCCCCTTCCTTTCTCCTTTCTACCCTGTCCCTGTCTTTCCTTCTCCCCATCTGCCTCCCTGTATCTTCCTACCCTGTATTTATAGTCCCTGTGTCTTTAAGTTTTCTTCGTACGTGCTTTGTTCGTATGTGTGTCTTCTTTGATTTCTTTGTTTAAGTTTTCTTCTTTCTTACTTGTTCTCACGTATGTCTTCTTTGACTTTCTTTCTGTTGTGTTTTTGTTTTTAGTCTGTCTTTGTTATATTTGTTCTTTGTTTGACTTATTTGTCCTTATTAAATGTCTTTCTTGACCTTCTTTTGACTTGTTTGTCCTTTTTGAGTGTCTTTTTTGACTTTCTTTTAATATAATTTAGGGTTAGGAAAGAAGGGATATACGCAGAGTCTCTCCCTATGTTGACCAACGACAACATAGTTGTGTGGGGAGACAGAGGCAAGGCACTGGCCGGCGCAGGTTAGTCCCCAGCCACCTCCCACTTGCTGTCCTGAGCCATATTAGAAGAGAAAAGAAGAAAGAAGAGGAGAGAGGGGGAGGGGGGAGAGGAGGGGGAGGAGGATGGGAATGCGAGGTCACCACGGTGCCACTTGGCATGACAGCACACAGCCTAATTCCCTAAAGATATTTGCCAAACAAAAGGTTAGGGGCCAAGTGTACCCCCAGAGGAATAGCCAGCTATGACGGGTAAGGATAATTTTAATATGGAAGTGCCATGTACAGTGTAAGTGATATATTGGTAATGTTTTTATGGGAAAGTTGAAGTATTTGATATTTTGAACTATTTGAGTCAGTTGCACTCAAGTGAGCTGTAAAGCTGAAACAAAGGGGGGGAAAAAAACTACCAGGTTAGGCATAGCATTAAGAATGATATAAACCGCCAAGGGTAGAGTTTGACATTTGTAGCTGAGTGAGCGTGAACAGAGCACAACGCCACATCCATGCTGACATGTGGTGACAGCAGATGCCCCCATGTGGTCTGCACCAGTGAAGGCCAACTACTGCAACAGACTGGATTTAAGGGCACGAAGGCAGTTTGTTCCTGCGAGGCCCCAAAGGCGAAAAACGGGTGGCGCTTTCCGAATGAGTGTCAGTCTGGAATAAGACGCTGCAAAGTACTCACCCACCCCTGGGACACATCGTCAGTTGTGTGCCTTGGGATCAACGAGTGTTTCGACCACTTATGACAAGACACTCTCCCTCAAGGAAGGTTAGGATAGGGGAATTGAGCCCTTCTCCCCTTGCGAGGGAAGGGAGGTGCACGGTCCTTCCACCCGAAGGACCCCCCCCATACCCCTGGTCCCTTGCAACTTGGCGGGTGGGTTGGCGTCTCCTGCCGTAACGGACCTCAGTCCACCCCTCGTCCATGTTCGTTGTGTTTTTGATTTTAATGTAGGCTTTGCTATTTTTATTGTTGTGTATTTATTTATTTCTTTATTTATGTGTAATGAAATAAAGAAGCCTTATTTATTTATTTATTTATTTGTTTTAAAATAATATAAACTAAAAGTGCTCTCCAAATTTTAGAAGAGGAAAATGTCTTTGTTTTTAACTGGTTTTAAACTGAAATAATATAAAGTAAATGAATTTCTTTTGAAATTATGAACTGAAAGTGCTTTTCTAATGTTTGGAAAGAATAAACTGTTTTTAAAGCAAAAAATGAAATGTAATTATGTTAAATGAAGTCAAAAGAGTTCAAAAAGAAATCAAAAGAGTTCAAAAAGAGTTCAAAAAGAAAAAAGGTGTGCCTCGGAACAACGTTTCGACCCTGTAAGGGTCTTTCTCAGGTCAGGCACACTAAGCTAGCTATATAAAAAAAAAGCAATGGATCTGGCTGTGCAGAGAGATGTGTCTCCTTCGAGCATCAGAGCAGAAATGAGCTAGCTCTGTTGCTCCTCCCAATTTATAACCTCTGTTCCCTCCTAGTTTTTATAGTGTTCTAATTTAAACAATGAATTTGACATACTTTTTAAACTCTTCTTATTCAATTTTAACCTCATATTGCCCTGATGAAATGAAATGCATGATATTTATGTTTTCAGGGTTAGGGGGTTAGGATAGGGGACTGTACCCCATCCCCTGCTAGAGGGGAAGGGTGGTGCACTGTCCATCCTCCTAGGGGCACCCCAGCCATGCTGCCCCCCCCTGTATTTGTTGTGGCGCTTTCTGCCATATTGGACTGTTGTCCAGGCACCATCAGCCATGGTTGTGTACGTGTTTGTGGTGTTTTGTTGTACGTTTTTTGTTTATTTGGTGTATTTTTTTATTATTTTTCTTGTTTTTTTATGTTTAATGTAGATGTGTGTGCACGTGTGTACTGTTTTTATTTTGTGTGTATGTGTCCTTTAATATTGTGTTTTGTGTGTAGGTGTCCTTTAATGTTGTGTTTGGTGTGTGTGTGTGTCCTTTAATGTTTGTGTTTTGTGTGTAAGTGTCCTTTAATGTTTGTGTTTTGTGTGTAAGTGTCCTTTACTGTTTTTGTGTTTAATGTTCCCCTGGGGCAGCCTTTGTTATATAAAAAATATAAACAAAGTAAAGAAAACAATAGTGGAAATGAAAATAGAAATTATAAAAAATTAATGAATAACAAAAAGCGCTTTCCCAAAAGGGGAAAGGAAGATGTCTAAAATAAAAAGAAAAGGGGTAAGGTTAAAGGTTAAAAGTAATCAAAAAGCAGTCAGAAAGAGGGAGAAATACTGAAAAAAACTCCAAAAGGGAAGGATTTTCCTCAAGGGAGAAGTGAGGAGAAAAGGCAAGAGAGGAGACAAAGGGAGGGAGAAAAAGTTTGCCCTCAAGGGGAAAAAAACTGTTGCTGAGCCTTAATTAGTCCTAATGAATCTAGTGCTGTCTGTCGACGTTTCGATCCATATGGATCTTCCTCAGGACCAGCACTCTTGCAAAGTTTGGACCCACTACTGGAGCTGAGACAGTGAGCTGTTTCTCCTCTGGCTGCTGCAGTAGAAGTGAGCTCTGTGAGAGAGTGAGTGAGTGTCCAGGCTCCTCCCACGTGGTTTGAGCACACACACACTAATGGAGGAATAAGCCTGAGCTTGTTCCGAATGAAAATTACAGTAAAACCTGCTGAAATTAATTTTATTGTATAACAATAAAGTCACCAATGATCAGTCATGTGCTCTGCCAAGATTTTTTAACCCCTTGTGAGTCCCCGCTTCCCTTCCCTTGTTTTTAATGTAGCCAAATAATGAGTTTTACAGGTGTAAACCCTCTGATTAATGATTTCCCAGTTTTAGATAGTGTCTAATTAATTATGTGTCTGATTTATGGATCCCTATTTATGTTTTTAAGTATGATCAATTATGTTTACATATCCCTGGATGAGTTTAATTAATTTTAATCCCCTAATTAATGATTTGCCCTCTATGAATAATGCCAAATGAACTATCTGTCTAATGTTTTGATTCCTATTTATGTTTTTAGTGTTGCCAATCATGTTTTTAATTTATCCTGAATAAAATTGCTTGTGTTCCTGTGTATGAATCCTGCTTGTCCTCTGTTGTTTGATTGTGTCCCATGAATTGTGTGTGTTTTTAATTAATGCCATTCCTATTTAATATTTTTAAGAATTTTAGAGAATGTATTTTTAGTCAATTAATTCATTAATTTGTGGTAATGCCAATTAGGTCCATGTGTTAGGGTTTAAAGTGGCTATGGTTAATTGTGTCCCATGAATTGAGTGTGTTTTTTTTAATCAACGCCATCCATATTTAATCTTTTTATTATCTTTTAAATATTTTTAGAGAATGTACTTTTAGTCAACTAATTAATTAATTTGTGGTGATGCTAATTAGATCAATATGTTAGGATTTAAAGTGGTTAGGGTTAATTGTGTCCCCTGAATTGAGTGTATTTTTAATCAATGCCATCCATATTTAATATTTTTTAATATTTTTAGAGAATGTATTTTTGGTCAATTAATTGATTAATCAGGGTTAGGAGTAGGGGACTGAACGTCCCGTCCCCTGGAATAGGGGACGAGACGAGGTGCACGGTCCATCACCCCGATGGATACCCTGCCAGACCGGACCCCCTTGCCTTCTCTCCCTATTTGTGCTCTTTACTCGCTTGCTTGCTGTATCTGTGCTTATTTCGTTCTGTTCTTCCTTCATCCTGTTTGTCCCTTTTATACTCTCTGTATGTCTGCTCTATTTGTGCTCTTACTTACGTGCTTGCTGTATTTGTGCTTATTTCGCTCTGTTCTTCCTTCCCCCTGTTTGTGCTTTTTATATCCCTTTCTGTCTTTAGTGTTTGTACTTTCTTCTTTCTTGTTTAGTCCCTTTCTATTTGTGCAGCCTTTGTTATATGAAGTATAAAACAGTGTACCTGTTGACAACGTTTTGACCATACATTTTGTCTTCATCAGGTCTGGTACACTGTTATTTTCTCTTTCCCCTGTCTTTCTCTATGTTTCTTCTTATTCTCTTTGTCCTTTACATTTCTATTTGTTCTCTTTATTTGTCTTGTCTTTCTTGACTTCTATCTTTCTCTATGTTTCTGTTTCTTCCCTTTGTCTTTCTTGACTTCTATCTTTGTCTATATCTTGTCTTTCTTGACTTCTCCCTCTTGTGTTATGCTATTGTCCTTTGTCCCATGCTGCCCCCTCACCTTCTCCCTTGTACATGTTGTTGTTCCTGCATTAGTATTATTTTTGTTTACCTTGTTTTAGGTTTTCATTATTTGTCCTTCAGTGTTTTTAATTTAGTGCGCCTTTTTTAGCTTAATTTATAAATGTACAGGGATAGGGCTTAGGGGTCTTGGGGTTAGGGTTAGGGTTAGGATTGGGTTAGGGTTGGGGTTCAGGGGTCAAATGTAGACCTATAAAGCACTGGCCTACCGACTGGGTTGCCCAGACTGTAATAAAAAGTGAAGTGAAGAAGTGGATGAAATGAACTGTGTGGATAGTGTGGTGGAGAGGGCAAGCGCCTGTCACGCGGGGGAGCCGGGTTCGATCCCCGCCAGGAGCAGTCGCTCCTTTATGTTGGGGCAATATAGGAGCCAGGATCAACTCTGTGATGTGCCAACCAAGCTGTCAGATATGTTTAGCTCAGTTGGCAAGACCCAGCACCTCACCCAGGGGGCCCGGGTTCGAATCCCAGCGGAGCAGCTTCCAGCGCAAGGGCCCAGGAACCACATCTGTCCTTTCTACACTTTTTGTGTTTACCTGGGTCCATGGCAAGTGAGGGTATGTAGTGAGGTGAGTGTCCGATAAATCAGTGGATGGGTAAATAAATGGATTAATAAAAGTATAATAAAAAAAAAAAAAAAAAAAAAAAAAAATGGTGGAAAATAGTAATACAAATAATGATGGACCCAGTGTGTCTGGGTTTATGGGAGGAACAGTTCATGAGGTGTATATGTGTGAGCGGGAGGGAGAGAGAAAAAAACAGGGGGGCTGATAACAACAAAGAAAGGGGGGAAAAATGTAAAAGAAGGAATAAAGAAATAAAAATGAGAAGTAGACCCAGAGGATTTTTTCAGAATTAATAAATTGGAATAGAAGGCAGTAATGGCAATAATAAGGTGAACAGCAAAATAAATAAAACAATTAAAACACATACTTTAAGGGCTCATTCAGTGAATTTTGACAAAGAATGCTATTGTATGAAGTGCCTGATTTGAAATGGCATGAAAGGGGCAAGGTGGTTGAAAAACAGTTTATTGTTGTTGATGACAGTGTCCTTGTGGTCAGCTTTGGGTGTGGTTGCTGTGGAGGGGGGAGAGAGAGTGAAGAGGCGTTGAGGATGGGAAGGGGGGAAGGGGCGAAAGGGCGAGAGAGGGGTAGAGAGAGGGGAGGAAAGGGTAAGGGGCGAGAAAAGGAGAAGAGGGAGTTAGGATTAGGCAGTGGAAGGGGAATGGTTAGGGTAAGGACGAAAGGAGTTAGGGTTAGGGTTAGGGTTAGGGTTAGGGTTAGGGTTAGGATTAGGGAACTGAAAGTCCTGTCCCCCGAACTAGGGGGACAGGACTGGTGCACTGTCCATCACCCCGTAGGACTCCCCGCTAGACCGGACCCCCTTGCCTTCTTTCCTTCTTTGTGCTTGTACTTGCTTTCTTTGTGCCTCTAGTCTTCTGTTCTTCCTTCCTACTGTCTTCTTCTCCCTGTTCGTCCTTCTTGTTATCTATCTCTTTGTTGTTTGCTTTGTGCTTGCTGTGTTTGTCTTCCTTGACCTCTATGTCTTTGTGTTTCTGTCCATCCTTCATTATTTGTACTTTATGTGACTCTTCTTTCTCTATTTAGTGTTTGTCCCTCTGTTTTTCCTATTCTGCTATCTATTTGTCTTCCATCTGTGATCTGTTTGTCTTCTCTGTGCAGCCTTTGTTATATCAAGTATTAAGTGTACCGTTGACAACGTTTCGACCTTTTATTGTGTCTTCATCAGGTCCGGTACACTGTTTGTTCTTCCCCCCTGTCTTTCACTCTTCTTGTGCTTACTCTATTTGTCTTTCTTGACTTTTATTCATTTTCTTTATACTTGGATTCAGTCTTTGTGTTTTTTTCTTTAGTCTGTTTTCATCTTCTTTGTGTTTCTATTCTTGTCTTTTCTTGACTTCTCTTAATTTTCTTCTATTCAGTCCTTGTGTTTCTTCTTGCTCTGTTTTCATCTTGCTTTGTGTTTCTCTAGTCTTTTCTTGACTTCTTATTCTTCACTCTTTGTGTATTTTCTTGCTCTACTTGTGTTTCTT